>NW_012153174.1:7451208-7476455 GCF_000956105.1 Propithecus coquereli
AAAAAAAAAAAATTAAAATTGAGTTTGTTCTTTTCAGTAAAAAGAGATATACAATAGTTTCCAAAACTCTGTTTAAGAATGGAAAGATGCTTTTGGCTAATTGCTTTAAAATGAGTTAATATATTGTTGACTTCTGTTAAGAAGTTGAGCATTTAGTAACAAGTGCACGATTCCTTGGGGTATATATATAGAGCTGTGTACAGCTGCTGGTTTATCTCTCTGTCCCCCCGCCTTGACTTTCTCCCTTCCCTGCCTTCCACGCTTCTTCCGTCCTTCTAACTTTTACTGGATAACAACCATTACCATTTATCAAGTTTTGTTTGTCTCAGACACTTGGCTGCATGTTATATGTGTTATTTCCTTTGCTTTCTACCATATCCTGTGAGCTAAGAAGTATCCTTATTTTACAGAAGAAACATGGGACTTGGAGAAGTGAAGTAACTTGCCCAGAGTCACATAATTAATAAGTGTGCCAGTTGATATTTAGAGCCAGGGTTGTCTAACTTCAATGCTGTGTGCTTCAACACTGTTCTGGTGGTTACCAAACCTGATTTCATATCAGAATTACCTGGTGAGCTCTAAAAGCAATATTCCCAGACCTTCTTGCAGCCCTACTGGATTATAGTCTCTGGATTTTAAGGTCCAGAATTGGAGTTGAGAAGGAAGAGCCCTGAGTTAAAATTGTGAAAATATTTTTCTCTTAAAAATTTTTTCCTTTGCATTTGGTTTTCATATAACTTTGAGAACATAGCTTATTGGAGACTCAATTTCCTCATCTACAAAATGCAAATTTAAGTCTACTAATAATTGTCTTCCTGTTTCATAAAATTATTTTGACCCAGGTATATAGCTCTCATCACATTGCAGTATGTTATTCATCCACAGTAGGAATGGTGCTGTTTCTTGTATTTGTTTATTTTGTATTGTGAGTATCTAGAGTGGTATGATGGGCCCTTAGTAGACATTTAAACTTTATTGAGTGAACAAGTGAATGAATGAAGAGTGCTGCACAAATGTGGGGTGCTTGCAGCAGCTCTAAGGGCACTTGTGCTCCTCCTTTGGCTCTCCAAGGCTTCCTGCTGTGATGGTTCACAAACTTGAAGAATCTGTACCCCTGCCTGGCTTCCCTGACTGAATAAACAGTGTTAGTATGGGGAGTGATTGCCATTATGCATCTTCTTCTCTCAGTGGTGGTCTGACCTCTAGTCTGTTATAATCATTGTAGCGGACTTTTACTGCATTTTCTAGAACAATAATATCACATTAAATAATTTTTGTTTTGTTTATTTTATTCCAAACTTTTAACTGTAGCTTAAATTTTTTCTTTTTTTTTTTAATTTTGAATTCTTTTCAGGTACTAGAGTATATTTTTAATTTTTAGTATTACTTCCCTGAAAACGAGACCGTTGTTAACAGACCTCCAAAATAGGACCAATATCTTATTAGCTTTCTGAGTTGCTGACGTAGCTCTTAAGGAGTACTTGTGCTTTGTGCTGTAGGAAAGGTTTATGTTACAGGCCACACCTCAGAGACAAATTTATCTTTAATAACTACTATTATTCTTTTAAGCATAGCAGATTAGAATTAGTGCATGGGATTATTTAGTATTTGAAAATACATTAACATTTAGACTTAAAATTTTGCAAAAGTAGCATCTACGTAACAATGCTTATGAAATAAACTTAGAAACCAAATTTAGTTGTTTACTTACTGATGAAAGAAATCTACAGAAAAAATTGTTGGGTGAAAATATATGAAAAAATAATTTTCTAATAGAAGAGTAGTTAAATAAACTATGTCCAGCTACATGATAGAATACCGTGTTGTAGAAAATAATGAGGATACTCCTTACTGTCATGGTAAAACTTCATAGTTATGTTAAGTGAAAAAATCTAGGTGTGTAAGAAAGGAGGAAAAGATAATATATATTTTATTTGCTTAAACATTGGTGAAACTCTGCAAGGATCACAAAAACAACTAAGAGTAGTTAACTTAGAATTGGGGTAGGGGTAAGAAATGGGAGAAACAAGGAGACTACATACAGATAAGTATAGAAATATGCTTTCGATTATCCTAATGTATTTTTAGCAGTTATTCAGTGACATGGATATATTAACCGCTGAGAATAAAAAATAGATTTAAAAGTGAAATATTAAGGAGATGTAAAATTATACATGTTATTAATAAAAATTACATTTTTTAGATGAGTTACAGTTTATTGACTGGGAAATCGACAGTGACAGGGAAGATGCTAGTGACTGTAACGAATGTGACAATGGCGAGGGTGCTGTGGACATCTCAGACTGCGCTTCTTGTGCAAGTGGTCATTCTCTGACAAGTGACGGGAGGCTGTCTGAGCTTCCCAAGGTAAGAACGAATTATTTCAAAAATTTATTTTCTTTATAAGATTTGTTAATCACAGCCTTTTGGTATTTTTTGCCCCTTCCCTCCCAATGAACAACCACTTTTGCATCTTAGTGGATTCTTTTGTTGTTTACCCTGGTATGTCTAAATTCCATGCTTACGCTGTACATCTAAACATGGATAAACATTGAACTCTCTTCTTACCCACTCCCCACCCCCAGTTACACACTAAAATTTTCTATCTTTCCATTCTCCTAGTACAAATATATCAAAGTTTGGTTAGATTATATTCAGCACTTACATAATTTTGAATAAATAATATTGATAACCAGGGCAAATATTTATTATTATTTTTCTTTCACAATTTTTTTTTCCCCTGGATTTAATAATTGTTTTGGTTTTTATTCACCTAGTTTTACTTACTATTAATAAAATAATTGTTCACTTTTGTCTAACTCTGTTGGCAAGATTTCAGACATAGTAGACATTCTGTCAGTTTCATTTTCTTGGAGAACTCTTTCCTACGGCCTCCTAGCTGCTCCAGTTTGAACTCTGCGTCCTCTCTGCTTTGTGGACGTTGTCACCCTGGGTTTCACTTCATTATCATTCTGGAAATTTGTTCAACTCTTTCCCCTGCATGGAGCTTCTTTATCCTGGATTTCATGTTTTCCTCTTTCTTGGTTTTCACACTTGTTCTGGTTGAACACATCTTCCAGTAGCTTCCTAAGAAGTGATTAATGAAAGATAATTTTTTGAGACTTGGTATGTATTATAGATGCTTTTATCATACTTTGTTATGTGATTGAAAATTTATTTAGAATTTTAGATTGGAAATAATTTTCCTTCAAAGTTTTAAAGGCATTGCTTCATTGTCTTAGCCCAAGAGTTGCTATCCATATAAGCCTTAAGCTATTCTCATTCTTGATATTTTAAGATTTTCTCTTTATTATTGGTTTTAAACAATTTTATTGTGCTATGTCTTGGTATGGTTTCCTGCTTGGTGTGTTTGTCAAACTTCTTGAATCTGTGGTATTTTTGAGGTTCCCAAGATCACTTCCAGGTTTAGTAATTCACTAGGCAAATACTCAGGACTTAGCATATAGTCATAGTCACGGCTATGATTTATTACAGTGAAAGGGTACAAATCTAAATCAGCAGTCTTTCATGAGTCCTCTCCCAGTGGAGTCACATGGGATGTGCATAATTCCTCTAGCAAAGAGTTTTGACAACATGTGTAAAGTGTTGTCTACTAGGGGAACCTACTAGACTCAGTGCCCAGGGGGCTAGTAATGTAGGCACCCTCTGTCTAACATATACCCAAATTCCAGACTTCAGATAAACCATAGTGTGTGCATGTTTAGGCACAGTGAGGCACCCTTATCATTCAAGGAATGATGAAAACTCCCCTGAAATCTGAGCTTCTGGAAGCTAGGTGAGGACCAACCTTGCAAGCAGGGTTTTCTAAGGATAGCCATCTCAGGCTGACTGTGTTAACTCTGCACATGTGAGTTTATAGTTTTCATCATATTTGGAAAATTTTGAGCTTTTATTTCTTAAAATTTTTTTTTCTGACTCCCTTTTTCCTTTCCTCCTGGGACTCTAATTACCTGTATATTAATTAGGCTACTTGATGTTGTGTCATGCCTCATTTATGCTATATTCATTTTTCCCCGTCTTTCATGTTGAGTGATTTCTATTGCTACATCTTTAAGTTTAATAACCTTTTCCCCCTGCAGTATCTAATGTGCTGTTAATACTATGCAGTCTATTTGTCATCTCGGATAATATATTTTTCATTTCTAGAGGTCTAAGTCTTTTTGTATAGTGTCCATGTCATTCCTTAACATGATCATACTTTATTCCACATTTTGAACATAGAGAGTATATTTATAATAGCAGTTTTTAATGGCTTTTTTGATAAATCTATCATCCGTGCCATTTCTGTTGTCTATTTCTATTGATTGATTTTTCTCCTCATTATGAGTTGTAATTTTCTGCTTTTTTGCATGCTTGGAAAGTTTTAAAAACTTTTTTGAAAAATAAAGTGCATTTTTATTTATTAAAGTCACCATTGTATGCAATAGATGACTAAAGCTTATTTCCTCTGTCTAAATGAAATTTTGTACCCTTTGATCAACATACCTCCCCTTTTCCCATCCACCACCCTCCTCCAGCCTCTGGTAACCACCATTCTACCCTATTATGAGTTCTACTTTTTTAGATTCCACCTATAAGGGAGATCATGCAGTATTTGTCTTTGTGTGCCTTGTTTATTCGACTTAGCATAATGTTCTCCATGTTCATCCATGCTGTCACAAATGACAGAATTTCCTTCTTTATTAAGGGTGAATACTATATTTTCTATATCCATTCATCTGATGATGCACACCTAAGTTGCTTCCAAATCTTAGCTATTATGAATAATGCTGCAGTGAACATGGGCCAGAAGTGGGATTGTTAGATCATATGATAGTTCTGTTTTTAGTTTTCTGAGAAACCTGCATACGGTTCTCCGTAATGGCTGTATTAATTTATATTTCCACCAAGAGTGTATAATGTTTCCCTTTTTGTTATAACCTCACAAACATTTATCTTTCATCTTTTTGATAGTACACATTCCAACAGGTGTGTTTTGATACCTCATTGTGGTTTTAAACTGTATTTCCCTGATGATTAGCGATGATGAGCATTTTATCATTTACCTCTTGGCTATTTGTATATCTTCTTTTGCGCAGTGTCGTGTCTGTGTAGGTCTTTTGCCCATTTTTAAATTGGGTTCTTTATTTTCTTGCTATTGAATTGTTTGAATTCCTTATATATTTTGAATATTAGCCCTTTATCAGATGTATAGTTTGCACATATTTTCTCCTAATGGGTTGTGTCTTTATTGTTTCCTTTGCTGTGTAGAAGCTTTTTAGTTTGATGTAATCCCCCCCTACCCCTTTTTTTTTTGGCTTTTACTTCCTGTGCTTTGGGATAATATCCAAGAAATCTTTGCCCAGAACATTGTTGTGGAGCATTTCCCCTATGTTTTCTTCTAGTAGTTTTACAGTTTCAGGTTTTACATTTAAGTCTTTAATCCACGTTTAGTTGATTATTTTGTATGGTGTGAGATATGGGTCTAATTTCATTCTTCTGCATGTGGTTAACAACTTTCTTCAGCATTATTTATTGAAGACTGTCCTGTCCCCCATTGTGTATTCTTGGCACCTTTGTCAAAAATCAGTTGACCATAAATATGTGGGTTTATTTCTGGGTTCTCTATTCTGTTCCATTGGTTGTTGTGTCTGTTTTTATACCAGTACTATGTTGTTTTGATTATGGTAGTTTTATAATAGCTTTTTTTTTTTTTTTTTGAGACAGAGTCTCACTCTCTTGCCTGGGGCGAGTGCCGTGGCGTCAGCCTAGCTCACAGCAACCTCAGACTCCTGGACTCAAGCGATCTTACTGTCTCACCCTCCCGAGTAGCTGGGACTACAGACATGCGCTACCATGCCCGGCTAATTTTTTCTATATATATTTTTAGCTGTCCAATTAATTTCTTTATTTTTGGTAGAGACGGGGTCTCGCTCTTGTTCAGGCTGGTCTCGAACTCCTGAGCTCATAACGATCCGCCCACCTTGGCCTCCTAGAGTGCTAGGATTACAGGCGTGAGCCACCGCGCCCGGCCTATAATAGATTTTTGAAATCAATAGTGCGATGACTCCAGCCTTGTTCTTCTTGCTCAAGATTGCTTTGGCTATTCAGGGTCTTTTGTGGTTCCATATGAATTTTAGGATTGTTTTTCCTATTTCTGTGATAAATGAGATTGGAATTTTGATAGAGATTGCATTGAATCTGTTATTGCTTTGGGTAGTGTTACAATTTAACAATATTCTTCCAGTCCATCAACATGGATATCTTTCCATTTGTTTATATTATCTACTTTTTCTTTCATAAGTGTTTTATAGTTTTTAGGATACAGGTCTTTTACCTCCTTGGTTAAATATACTCCTAAGTATTTTTTTAATTCTATTGTGAATAGGATTGATTTTTTTCAGATAGTTCATTGTTAATGTGAAGAAATGCTACTGATTTTTGTGTGTTGAGTTTGTGTTTTGCAGCTTTACTGAATTCATTTATCAGTCCTAACAGTTTTTTGGTGGACTCTTTAGCGTTTTCTGTATATGAGATCATGTTATCAGCAAACAGAGATGATTTGACTTCTTAATTTCCAATTTGGATGCCTTTTATTTCTTCCTTTTGCCTCATTGCTCTGGCCAGGACTTCCAGTACTATGTAGAATAGAAGCAGCAAGAATGGGCATCGTTGTCTCGTTCCTGATCTTAGAGGAAAAGCTTTCAACTCTTCAGAATGAAATGTGATAATTGGGCTTGTAATATATGGCGTTTAGTACATTCCTTCTATACCTAATTTATTGAGAGTTTTTATTATGAAAGGATGTTGAATTAGGTCAGTTGCTTTTTCTGCATCTATGGATATGATCATATGGCATTCTGTTAATGTGGTGGATCCCATTTATTAATTTGCATATGTAGAACCATCCTTGCATCCCAGGGAATAAAACTAGAAATGTCATGATCAAATCCCACTTGATCATGGTAAATGAGCCTTTTAATATGCTGTTGAATTCAGTTTGCTAGTATTTTGTTGAGGATTTTTGCATCCTTATTCATCAGGGATATTGGCTTATAATTTTCTTTTCTTGTAGTGTCCTTGTCTGGCCTTGGATCATGGTAATTCCAGCCTCATAAAATAAGTTTGGAAGTATTCTCTCTTCTTCAATTTTTTGGAAGAGTTTGAGAAGGATTGATATTAGCCCTTCTTTAAATGTTTGGTAGAATTCAGCAATGAAGTAATCAGGTCTTGAGCTTATCTTTGATGGGAGACTTTTTATTACTGATGCAATTTCTTTACTCATTATTGGTCTGTTCAGATTTCCTACCTCTTTATGATTTAGTATTGGAAGGTTGTATATTTCTAGGAATTCATCCATTTCTTCTAGGTTGTCCAATTTTTTGGTATATCATTGTTCATAGTATATCATAGAATATGTCATCCCACTGTCTCTTGACCTGTAAGGTTTCTGTTGACCTATAACTATTTCTGCATATTATGGGGGTACAAATGTTTAGGTTACGTATGTTGCCCTTGCCCCCCCGCCCCCCCCAGTCAGAGCTTCAAGCCTGTCCATCCCCCAGACAGTGCGCATCGCACTCATCATGCATGGCCAACATAATGAGACCTCTTCTCTAAAAAAAGAAAAAAATTAGTCATATATGTGTATATAGAAAAAAGTGGGTTTCTCTGAGCAGACATTGAGAGGCATTCCTATCATGTAGAAAAGGCCCTTTTGGATTTGTGGTCCGCCCTAACATAGTGGTCTTCTCTCTGGCCTCAACTACTGTATCCTTTTCTTCCTTTCCCTTCCTCATATGTGAAGAAAGATTCAGTTATTTTTCTTTTTCCCTCCTCAAACTATAGTCTCCTCCAAATACTGATAAGTGTTAAATCTTTTTCTAATCCCAGTTACTCTCCTGAATATATGGGTTTCTAGCTGCCTAATGACATCTTTGTGTGGATGTCCTGAAGTTACTGTAAGTTTAAGAGCCATATCTTTTCTTTTAATTTCTTTCAATTTTAACTCATGCTCATCCTTTTTATGCATTTTTGGTCTTAGTTAATGACTTTTCTTTTTCACTGCTTGAATCTATGTCATTACCCAGTCATGCAATTTGGTCTTTAAACTAGATCATTCCCAGTATTTCTGCCCCCAAATTGGCCCTTTCACTTACTGTGTTTATTGTTTCAGTTTCTTCATAACTGATTTTCTAGCTTAGTCTTTTCTTAGAATTATCTTAATAAAAATTATGAACTTATTATTCAGTTATTGGAATACTGAAAGTCAAGATCAATATAATTTAACCTACCTGCATCTACGTGTAACTTAATCATCAAAGTTCAGCCTTAGGCTCTTAAAATGAATAAATGGAGTACATACTGTATGATTTTATTTATAAAAAGTACAAGTGCTTCTATAGTGACCAGGGCAGTGGTTGACTGGGGCTGAGGGTGGAAGAAGGTTTGGATTACAGCAGAACATGAGGAAAGAGGTCCAGAAGGATACATATATATAAATATTCATTGTAGCATTGTTTACAAGAGAATGAACTTTGGAAAGTAACTATTGACTGCACAGCTAGGGGTGCTATGCAGGCCCAGTACTGTGATACACAGAACCCCTCTCGGACAGTTTTGGATCAAAGACCTCCCATCAGCCTGGCCAAAATTTCCTACGGCTGCACTGTAGTCAGAGACTCTTTCTACCCAGTCCTCCTTCCTTCCCCCTTTTTCCCGTAGCTGTTTGAGCTGTATTGTGGTCTTAAGGATCTCCTTGACTACTCCTGCTTTGTCCTCATTATCCTTCACAGGGGCTTCCTGCAGCTTGTACAGCCGGTGCTGTCTTGGCATCTGCCTCCCAGAAGACTTTAACTCATATACCTGCATACCATACTTTCTGCTCAATATCTTGCACTCACATTAGCACTTCCTTCCAATTACTTCCTTCTACTAATACCTAAAACCATTCTTTTCTGTTTACTCAAAATATTTCAAGTAGGTTGAAATAAGTAGAATAATTACAATGTACTTTTTGTACACTTGCCTATATTTGTAGTATATGATTTGTCTTTGGATTTCCTCAGAAGCAGGACATCTTATACCTCTGGGTAGTGAAGTGGGCAGGTGAGCTTGGGAAGAGGTATCAGCCAAACAAGAATCGTTATCAAGCAAGTTATCATTGTGGGCACCTGGAGGTTAGTACTGCTTGGAAACTCTGGGAGCCTCAGAATTATCCCACCAGAGGAACAAGGAAGCTGGGGTATTTATATGTGGATCCCTTCATATGTGGATCCCCTCATTGGTTGAGGGCTGCTCTTTGGTGGAATTGGGGAATAGCAGTATTCGCAAGTTCTTACAGCCTACTGCACAGGCAGGACAACTGAGTTCCCAGAAGTCAGAGAATGCCATGCAGTAAAGAAATGGAGATGCTAAAAGTCAGAAATTGGGCCAGCATCACTGAAGGTGTTGGGGAAGGAGATACAAATAGAGCATTGACAGCTACAATGTTTAAATGAGCCATATACATTGAATAACACTCTGCAGGGGGATAGATTTATGCTGTAATTAGGAATTTTGTAAGTATTACTTAGATCTCCAAAAACAAAAGTTTGCTTATATTACTCATGAGGCTGTTACTTTTTGCCTCTTATACATGTTGGTAGAAATGGAACATATAACAATGATTGGAGACTTAACTGTACAGCAGAACCACACTTTAACTCAGTGGGAAGCATGGGTTATATTAATAATTCAAGTCTAACTTGAATCCCTTCCCAGATAAAGGATGTTGCTGATTTAGGACAGTTTTGCCTGTAGGCATGATTCTGTCAGTCCTCTGGAGCAGAGTTCTGTTAGTGTTCATGTGAAAGTAACTGAACTCATAACAACAACAACTAACGAACATGAGTGCTTCTTTGTTGGGCACTCTTCTAAGTGCTTTACTTACATGCATTGGCTCATTTAAATCTCACAGTAACTTTGTGAGGTGGTAGCTATTGTTGTCATTCCTATTTTCCAGATGAAGATTCTGAGGCACAGAGAGATTAAATAATTTCCCTTCTGTTATAAAGTAGTAATTGAGCCAGGATTCTAACTCTGGTATTCTGGCTTCTGGGCTGTGATCCTACCCATTTTGCTATAGTGTTAATAATAATAATAGTGATAATAACATTAATAACAGCACCATAACCCTGTATTTTTGCTGTGTGTCAAACACTTGGCTAAGTGCTGATCACATGGAGTTGATGTTATTGTTAACCCCATTTTAGAGATGAAGTAATGGAGGCACAGCTAGTAAAATGGCAGAATGAGATTCTAATGCATGTGGTCTGATGCCAGATTCTCTTTACTCTGTATGTTGTATTCCTTGGAGTATAATAACTACATGTTAACTACAGTCATGTGTCACTTAATGACAGGGATACATTCTGAGAAATGTGTTAGGCGATTTCATCATTGTATGAATGTCATAGAATGTACTTCACAAACCTAGATAGTATAGCTTAATATACACCTAGGCTGTTGGTATAGCCTGTTGCTATCCTAGGTTACAAACCTGTACAACATGTTACTGTACTAAATACTGTAGGCAACTGTAACACAATATTAAGTATTTGTTTATCTAAATGTAGCAAATGAATTTTTCACATCCATTATAATTTTTTGGGACCATTGTCATATATACAATCTTTTGTTTACTGAAACGCATTATACACACAGAGTTGGAGGAGGAGCATGATAGGAATCAAAGAACACAGCAATAACTTCTTTCTGCCATGTATTTGATTATTGATATGACTTTACATATTTTTAGGGTGACAGCAGTCCAATATTGCTGTCTGTGTTTTTCAGTCTTTTTTGACAGGGTCTCACTGTGTCACCCAGCCTAGAGTGCAGTGGTGTCATCATAGCTCACTGCAACCTCAAGCTCCTGGGCTCAAGTGATCCTTGTGCCTCAAGCTCCTGAGTAGCTGGGACTACAGACTTGCACCACCATGCCCAGCTAATTTTTCTTATTTTTTGTAGAGACAGGGTCTCGCTATTGCTCAGGCTGATCTCGAACTCCTAGCCACAAGCGATCTTGCCACCTCGGCTTCCCGAAGTGCTAGGAGTCATCGCACCTGGCCATGGTTTTTATGATGTCTTCCAAGAACCCATTTGTATGGTTTTGAATGTTCCCTCCAAAACTCATGTTGAAATTTAATTGCCATTGTGACTATTATTAAAAGATAGGATCAGTAAGCAGTAATTAGGCCATAAAGGCTCTGCTTCCTGAATGGATTAATGTCATTTCTGAGGGATTGGGTTCCTTATTACGAGAGTGCATTGTTATAAAAGTGAGCTTGGCCCTGTCTGCCTCTTGTTCTCATCCTTGCTTGCCCTTCTGCCTTCCACCATGGGATGATGCAACAAGAAGGCCCTCACCAGAGGCCAGCACCTTGATATTAGATTCCCCAGCCTGTGAGAAATAAATTTCTTTCCTTTATAAATTATCCAGACTAGTATTCTGTTATAGCAACACAAAATGAACTAAGACACCATACCTATAGAGGGCAGCAGAGACATAGCAGTGAGTTTTCTTCATAACCTACATTTTTCAGGAAGTAGGAAGGAAATTGGATTTAGGTGAGCTTTGTTATGTAATTCTTACATACTTTAGGTAGTGGCCCCTATGCAAATACATGCTTGTTAGACGTAATAAGTTCCAGATTACTTGAGTGAGGGTCATGCATTTTTGTAAGAAGGTAAACAACAGCAGTTAACTGGCATAGATAAAAGATCTGAAAGTAGTTCATGCAGTTTTAAAGAGAAAGCAAATGTCGTTTTCAAATTTGAAATATGGATTCATTATTATGAAACAGATGGTTTCTTTGTATTCTTACCAATAAGGGTAGAAAAAAAATGATTCAATAGTTCATAGAAGATGCAATTATAGAAAAGTTGTAACAAAACTGGAATAAACAAAATTTTGTATTCTTACCTGGGAGGATATTGTAACCCTTTAGAAAGTGATCTGACAAACTTTGAAAGTATTTAACAAGCATATATGTGATTTTATCTTTGTTTATTTTTATTAATATTTGTTTATCTAAAATTTTGAAAGTAATATATGTAATTTTGCTTTTAATCAGTTTTAGTAGTGAATTAGAATAAAATGTATGCCTTACTAATTGTTAATGTCAAGAACTGTCCATCATATACATTTTTTCCCAAATTTTTAAATTGTAAATTCACATGACATAAATTTTAATTTACCATCTTGACCATTTTTAAATGTGCAGTTCAGTGGAATTAAATATATCCATAATACTATGCTACCAACACCACCATCTGTCTCCAGATCGTTTCTGATTTTGTAAAACTGAAACTCTCTATTAATCAATAACTTCCCAGTCCTTCCCCCCACCCTCTTGGCAACCACCATTCTGTTTTCTGTCTCTATGATTTTGACTTCTGTAATTACTTCACATGAGTAGAATCATACAGTATTTATCTTTCTGTGACTGGCTTCTCTTAGGTTAATATCCTTAAGGTTAATCCATTTTGTCAGAATTTCCTTATTTTTGTAAGGCTGAATACTATTCCATTGTATGGTTATACCACATTTTTACTTAATTTGTGCCCTAACATGATCTATCCTGGAAAGTGTCCGATGTACACTTGAGAAGAATGTGTATGCTGTTGTTAGGTACAGTGTTGTATATGTGTCTTTTAGATCTAGTTGGTTTGTTGTCCTAGGTCCTCTGTTTCTTTACTTCTGTCTGATTGTTCTTTCCACTATTTTCAATCTGTTTGATTTCATCAACTATTATTGTAGAATTGTCTATTTCTCCCTTCAATTTTTGCTTCAGTTTTTTGCTTCATGTATTTTAAGATCTCTTAATCAGTACATAAAGTTTATAATTTTTATATCTTTTTGCTGTATTCAGTCATTTATTAACATATAATAAATTACTTTGTCTCCTGTAACGTTTTTTGACTTAAGTCTATTTTTTCTGATATTCATATAGCCACCTCTGCTCTCTCGTGGTTACTATTTACAAGAAATATCTTTTTTCATCTTTTGATTTTCAATCTGTGTCTTTGGATGTAAAGTGAGTCTAGGGTAGGCAATGTATGGCTGGATCCTGTTTTTCCTTATTTATTCCACCAATCTCTATCTTTTAATTGGAGATAATACATTTTAATCTAAAGTAATAAGTGGTATGAAGCATTTTCTGTCATTTTGCTATTTGTTGTCTGTATGCCTTATTGCTTTTTATTGTCCCTCATTGCCTGCATTACTGTCTTCTGTTTAGTTGATTTTTTTTCATGAAATGTTTCAATTCCTTTCTCATTTCTTTTTGTGTATATTCTATAGCTATTTTCTTTATCTTATCATGGGGATTACGTTTACTGTCCTAAAGATATAACACTCTAAGTTGAATTTATACCAACTTCAGTAACATACAAAACTTCTGCTTCTTTACTTCTCCTTCCTTTATTGGGATTTTCATTTCTTCATTACAGCTTCTAGTTACTGTCTAATGTCCTTTCATTTTAACCTGCAGGACTCCCTTGAGCATGTTTGTATGGCAAGTCTAGTGGTAATAAATTCCCTCAGCTTTTGTTTATATGGGAATATCTTAATTTCTCCCTTACTTTGAAGGACAGTTTTGCCAAGTAGAGGATTCTTGGTTGACAGTTTTTTTTTTCTTTCTTTTTCTTTTAGCACTCTTAATATGTTGGCATATTGCCTTCTGGCCTCCACAGTTTCTGATGAGAAATCTGCTCATAATCTTATTGATGATCTCTTGTATGTGACAAATTGCTTCTCAAGCTGCTTTAAGATTCTCTCTTGGTCTTTCCTTTTTGAAAATTTGATAATAATGTGTCTCCATGTGGGTCTCTTTGAGTTCACCTTACTTGGAGTTTATTGAGTTTCTTGGATGTGTTTATTCATATTTTTCATCAAGTTTGGGATGTTTTCAGTCATTTCTTCCTGAAATATTCTGTCTGCTCCTTTCTCCTTCTCTTCTTCTGATATTTCCACAATGCATATGTTGGTCTATCTGATGGTATCCCATAGGTCCCTTAGCCTCTGTTCATTTTTCTTCTTTTCTTCAGACTCAATAATTTGCATTGTCGTATCTTCAAATTCATTGCTTCTTTCTTCTGCCTTCTCAAATCTGCCTTTTAACCATCTAGGCAGTTTTTCATGTTCATTATTGTACTTTTCAACTCCAGGATTTCTATTTGGTTTTTTTTAGATTTCCTGTGTTCTCATTGCTAATAATATTCATACATTATTTTCATCCCTTTCTCTACATCTTTCTTAGTTCTTTGACCATCTTTAAAATACTTGTTTTAAAGTCTTTGTCTGGAAGATCTACCATCAGGTGTATTCCACTGACCATTACTGTTGGTTTATTTTTTTCTTTTGCATGTGCCATACTTTCCTGTATGTCTTGTCATTTTTTTTTTTTTTTTTAAATCTGGACGTTCAAATCCAATAATGTGGTAACTCTGGAAATCATATTCTCCCTCTTCTTGAGGGTTTGCTGTTTTTTGGTTATTGTTTTTGCTTATTTATGTTTTTATTATTGTAGGCTGTCTCTGTGTGAAGGATCAGCCTGAAGAGTAAACTTAAGATCTGAGTTTTCTCTGAGTATGAATCTTTCCCTGGGCATGTGCTGTCACCTTCTAATTTTCCCCATATATGCAGTTGCTTTTGAATGGCCTAGTCTTTAATGTCTGGCTCCCAAAAGGGGAAAAAGGGAAAAATTAAGGGGTGGAAAATGGTGTCAACTCTTTAAATATCCTTGTAGTCAGTTCAGCTGGGGGCGGGGGAGGGCCTTGCAACAATGCTGGGAGAGGTAACAACAATGTCCGCTTGCCTCGTGGTCTTCACGTCTGTGATCAGAAGTAGCAGTGATCAGAACACACTTGGGAGACAGAGTTCTTTTTGCCCATCATGGCTCCCATAAGCTGCATGCAAACTGCTATTTGGAATGCATGCACAGCTGCCTGCCGTGGAGCTAAAGGTGGCAGATGAATAGCTGCTCCTGTGCTAACACCTGAAATTGAGCAAAATTAACTTCAATTTGCTGTTTAAGCCTTCGCCTGGAAGTTGCAAGCCTTCAGTAGACTCCAGAATTTTAAAATATTGCATAGGACAGATTCTGCCAGTACAATTATTGTCTAGGTGGCGAGACAGATTTCTAGTGCTTCCTACTCTGCTATCTATCTTCTCAGAATCCTCTGATTGCATACAACTTACATATACAGTTGAAGGAGTTTAAGTATGATGATCAAAATTATCATACATTGTAGAAACCTACTCTCATATATAATCATGTTTATATAAACACTGATAAAATTTAGTGCTTGTAAAGGGAATTCTGGAATTTTTAGTCTTGCTTTTTGTGTATGATTATATTTTAAGTATTTAATTACAGAAACATTAAGAAAAAGTTTATATTACAATGTGTTCTCATGGGAAAAGAGAGAAATGTTGGAGATTATATTGAGGAATCTGTATTTTTTTGTTATTTTACATTATAAGTCATGTGCTATATGATCTATGATCTTATAACATTATAGCATTTTTGGCTTTTATTCTCTTTGTGAAAGTGACTTACTATATGTACCAATATCATTTGTAGCATCTGTGCGAGAATTTTTTTTTTTCCTTTTATTTCAGCATATTATGGGGGTACAGATGTTTAGGTTACGTATGTTGCCCTTGATCCCCCCCCCCCCATCCGAGTTTCAAATATGTCCATCCTTCGGGTGGTGCTGTGCCAGAAATTTTATCTTATTTTTCCAACATCTTCCTTCATTCATGGCTGAACTTTAGCTTATGAGATGCCAGGACAGGAGTTTGTCAATTTGTCCTTTTCGTTAGCATAAATCTTCCCCTTTCACTATCACCCTGTCATCCCATTTCCATTCATTCCCCTCTTTCTTCTCCTTCTATTCACATCGCAAATACTTCTGTTTTCTGATATAAGGGCTAGAATAGAAAAAGAACAGCTGTAGGAAATATTGTTACAACCATCTAATGTTAAAAAGTGATAGTAAAAGTCACCATGGGTGTGACTCTTCTAATATTAAAAATAATTCTTCAGAGTTCCACTTTTAATAATGATGGAGTAGCACATGTCAGACTACCTTTTCTGCAAATAACAATGACGATTTTTGGACAAAATATAAGAAACATGTATGTGAAGGCACAATAGGAAGACGGAAAGTAGGCTGAAACTGGAGGATGTTGACACTTGGAAGACAGAATGGCACAAGGTGAGTTTCTCATTCTTTGTGGATGTTTGCCTGGGAGCACAACCCAGTCAGTGCTTGTGTAGGTTGACTGAAGCTTGAATAGAAACCACAGGACAGGATTTGGGCTGACCGTAGCAGCTAGAAAGTGTGTGAGTGTAGAGTCTCATAGAGGAGGGTGCCCCAAATTCTGCATAAAAATCTCAGGCTAAAAGAATTAAAGAGGTTTCATTTGTTGCCCACCACAAGGGAGAAAGAGTTTGGGGAGGAGATATGGCTAAGTTATCTGCCTATTAGGCAAAAAGGAAAATGCTCTTTCAGAAGAAAATAATTGAATCCAGAGTTTCTAAAAATGTATCATTCACAGTGTCCAGAATACAATCCACATTTATTAGACACACAAATACACAAACAGAAAAATGTGACCCATACTTAAGTGAAAAGTCAATTAATTGAGAAAGGCCCTGGTATGACTCATAGGTTAGAATTGGCAGCTATTGTAACTCTGTTCAAGGACATAAATTAAAATATGTATATCATGAATGAACAGATAAGAAACCTTAGCTGAAAAATAGAAAGTAGATGAAAGACCCAAATGAATATTCTACAACTAAAAAGCACATTTGTAATAAAAAACTAATTAGATGGGATCACAGAAGATTGGGAAAAGATAGAAGAGTTAGTAAACTTGATATATTGGTAGAAATTTTTCTGTCTTAAAAAGTGAAGAAAGAGATTTCAAAAAATGAAATTAGCCTCAGTTACTTGTAGGACAGTATCAAAAGCTCTAACATATATGTTATTGGAATCCCTAGAAGTAGAGGTCAGAGGAAATTGGCTCAAAAATTTTTGAAGAAATTATGGCTGAAAATTTCCCTAAATTGATAAAAAAAACATGAATTTACATATTCAAGAAGCTCAGTGACCTCCAAACTAGATAAATACAATAAAATAATACTTAGGAACATTCTAATGAAGCTGTTTAAAATGATAGACAAAAATTCTTGAAAGTACCCTGAGAAATAAGCTAATGAATGATAACTGACTTCCTATTAAGAACAATGCAGGACCCGCAGGCTATAAACACCCTTAAAGTGCTGGTAAAAAGACAGGTCAACTCAGACTTCAATAATCAAATAAGAAAACTTATTTTCTAACTAAGAAAATTTCTGCCCTACAAGAAATGCTTAAGGAAATTCTTTAAGCTGAAGGGAAGTGATACCAATTGAAAACTCATATATTCAGAAATGAAGAGCACTGTAGTTGGTAAATACGTAAGTCTTCCCCCTAATTAAAAATACATATAATTCTTACAGTTTAAAGTGAAATTATAACATTATAATATGGCGCTTATGCCATGTATTTATATAATATGATTACTGTTGCATAAAGGGTGGGGCTAGGTAGATGGAACTATGTACTTACTAGGTTCTTTTTTAATATTTATTTTTAATTATTATGGGTACATAGTAGTTGTATATATTCAAAGGGTACATGTGATGTTTTGATACAGGTATACAATGTGAATTAATCAAATCAGAGTAATTGGCATATCTGTCACCTCTGGCATTTAACATTTCTTTGTTAAACATCCCAGTTCCATTCTTTTAGTTGTTTTAAAGTATACCCTAACTTATTGTTGATTATAGTCATTTTGTTGTGCTATCAAATGTTTTTCATTCTATCTAACTATATTTTTGTATCCAATAACTATCCCCACTTTATGCCCTCCTCCCTACTACCCTTTCCAGCCTCTGGTAACCATCATTCTACTCTCTGTCTCCATGAGATCAATTGTTTTTAATATTTAGATCTCACATATGAGTGAGATTTGTCTTTCAGTGCTTGGTTTATTTCACTTAACATAATGTTCTCCAGTTCCATCCATGTTGTTTCAGATGACAGGATTTCATTCTTTTTGTGGCTATATAATATTCCATTGTATATATGTAGCACAATTTCTTTATCCATTCATCTGTTGATGAACACTTAGGTTGATTTCGTGTCTTCGCTATTGTGAATAGTGCTGCAATAAAAATGGGAGGGCAGATAGCTTTTCAATATACTGAATTCCCCTCCTTTGGGAATACCTGCAGTGGGATTGCTGGGTCATATGATAGTTCTATTTTTAGTTTTTTGAGGAACCTTTATAGTGTTTTCCATAGTGGTTGCACTAATTTATATTCCACCAACATTGTATGAGGGTTCTGCTTTCTCCACATTTTTGCTGGCATTTGTTATTGCCTGTCTTTTTGATAAAAGTCATTTTAACTACAGTGAGATGATATCTCCTTATAGTTTTGATTTGCATTTGTCTGATGATTAATGATGTTGAGCATTTCTTCATATACGTGTTGGCCATTGGTATGTCTTCTTTAGAGAAATGTCTGTTCAGATCCTTTGCCCATTTTTTGATTGGATTGTTTGATTTTTCTCCGATCAAATTGTTGGGGCTCCTTATATATTCCAGTTATTAATCCCTCATCAGATGGGTAGTTTGCAAGTATTTTCTCCCATTCTGTGGATTGCCTCTTCACTTTGTTGATTCTTTCCTTTGCTGTGCAGAAGCTTTTTAGCTTGATGTGATTCCATTTGTCCAATTTTGCTTTGGTTGCTTGTGCTTTGGGGCTGTTACTCAAGAAGTCCTTGCCCAGACCAATGTCCTGAAGTGTTTCCCCAATGTTTTCTTTTGGTAGTTTCATAGTTTGAGGTCTTCAATTTAAGTCTTTAATCAATTTTGATTTGATTTTTGTATATGGTGAGAAATAAAGGTCCAATTTCATTCTTCTGCATGTGGATATCCAGTTTTCCCAGTACCATTTATTGAAGAGACTGTCCTTTCCCCACTATATATTCTTGGCACTTTTCTTGCGGATAAGTTCCCTATAGATATGTGGGTTTATTTCTGGAATCTCTATTTTGTTCCATTGGTCTATTTGTTTTTATGCCAGTTCCATGCCGTTTTGGTTACGATAGCTCTATAGTATAAATTGAAGTCAGGTAATATTATTCTTCCAGTTTTGTTCTTTTTGCTCAGGATGGCTTTGGCTATTCTGTGTCTTTTGTGGTTCCAAATAAATTTGAGGATTATTTTTCTATTTCTGTGAAGAATGTCGTTGGTATTTTGATGGGAATTGCGTTGAATCTGTAGATTGCTTTGCGTATTATGGACATTTTAACTGTGTTGGTTCTTTTAATCCATAAGCATGGAGTATCTTTACATTTGTTGTGTTCTCTTCAACTTCTTTCATCATGATAGTTTTCATTATAGAGATCTTTCACTTCATTGGCTATATTTATTCCTAGGTATTTTATTCTGTTTGTAGTTATTATAAATGGGATTACTTTCTTGGATTCTTTGTCAGATAGTTTACTGTTGGCATATAGAAATGGTACTGATTTTTGTATGTTGATTTTGTATCCTGCAACTTTACTGATTTTGTTTATCAGTTCTAATAATGTCTGGGTGGGATCTTTAAGTTTCTCTAGATAAAAGATCATATCATCTGCAAACAAGGATAATTTGACTTATTCTTTTCCAATTTGGATGCCCTTTATTTCCTTCTCTCGTCTGATTGCTCTAGCTAGAACTTCCAGTACTATGTTGAATAACAGTGGTGAAAGTGGGCATCCTTGTCTTGTTCCAGATCTTAGAGGAAAGATTTTCAGTTTTTCCCCATTTAGTATGATACTAGCTGTGGGACTGTTATATGGCTTTTATTGTGTTAAGTTCCTCATATACCCAGTTTTTTGAGAGTTTTTATCATGAAGGGATTTTGAATTTTATCGAATGTTTTTTCCGTGTCATTTGAAGTGATCATAGGGTTTTTGTCATTCTTTCTATTGATATGATGTATCACATTGATTGATTTGTATATATGTTGACCCGTGCTTGCATCCCTGGGATGAATCCCACTTGATCATGATGAATAATCTTTTTAATGTGTTGTCGAATTTAGTTTGCTAGTATTTTGTTCAACAGAGATATTGGCCTATAGTTTTCTTTTTTCGTTGTTTCTTTGTCTGATTTTGGTATCAGGGTGATATAGACTTCATAGGATGAGTTTGGGAGTATCCCTTACTCCTCAATTTTTTGGAATAGTTTGAGCAGGATTGGTATTAGTTCTTCTTTGAATCCTTGGCAGAATTCAGTGTGAAGCCATCAGGTCCTGGGCTTTTGTTTTTCTTTTTATTACTGCTTCTATTTAGTTAACTGTTATTGGTTTATTCAGGTTTTGGATTTCTTCTTGGTTTAGTCTGGTATGTTGTATGTGTCTAGGAGTTTATCCATTTCTCATAGATTTTCCAGTTTATTGGCATATAGTTGCTCACAGCAGTCTCTGATAATCCTTTGGATTTCTGCAGTATCACTTGTAATGTCTCCCTTTTCATCTCTGATTTTATTTATTTGGGTCTTCTCTCTTTTTTTCTTAGTCTGGCTAAAGGTGTGTCTAGTTTGTTTATCTTTTCAAAAAACCAACTTTTGGTTTCATTAATCTTTTTTATTTCTTGGGTTTCAATTTCATTTATTTCTGCTGTGATCTTTTATTATTTCTTATACTAATTTTGGGTTTGGTTTGCTCTTGTTTTTCTAGTTCTTCGAGAACTAGGTTCACTTCACATTATTAGGTTATTTTTTTGAAGCTTTTCTAGTTTTTTGTTGTAGAAACTTATTGATACAGATTTTAGTCTTATTACTGCCTTTGCTGTATCTTATAGGTTTTGATATGTTGTGTTTTCATTTTCATTTGTTGTGAGAAATTTTTAAATTTCCTTTTAATCTCTTCAGTGACCCACTGATCATTCAGGAGCATGTTGTTTAATTTCCATGTGTTTGTGTATTTTCCAATATTCCTCTGTTACTGATTTCTGGTTTCAGTCCCTTGTGATCAGAGAAAATACTTTGTATGATATCAATATTTTTGAATTTTTTCAGACTTTTTTTGTGGCCTAACATATGGTTTATCCGTGAGAATGATGTATGAGCTGAGGAGAAGAATGTGAATTTTGCAGCTGTCGGATGAAACATTTTCCAAATATCTATTAAGTCCCCTTGGCCTATAGTGCATATTAAGTCCAATGTTTCATTGTTGATTTTCTGTCTAGATGATCTGTTTACTGTCGAAAGTGAAGTGTTGGGATCTCCAACACTTCAATTATTGTATTGGGGTCTCCCTCTTTCTTTAGCTCTGATAAGTTTTGCTTTATATGTCTGGGTTCTCCAGTGTCGGGTACCGATATATTTAGAAATGTTATAACCTCTTGCTGAATTGATCTCTTTATCATTATATAATGACCTACTTTGTCTCTTTTTGCAGCTTTTGTCATGAAATCTATTTTATCTGATAGAAGTATAGCTACTTCTCCTCTTTTTTGGTTTCCATTTGCATGAAATATCTTTTTCCATCCCTTATTTTCAGTCTATCTGTGTCTTTATAGGTGAAGTATGTTTCTTGCAGACAACATATAATTGGCTCTTGTTTTTTTATCCATTCGGCCACTCTGAATCTTTTTATTGGAAAGCTTAGTCCATTCCCATTCAATGTTGTTATTGATAAGTAAAGACTTACTGCTGCCATGTTGTTACTTGATTTCTGGTTGTCTGTGGTACTCTTTCTTTCTTTCTTCCTTCCTGTCTTCCTTTGTTAAAAGTAATTTTTGGCTGGGCTTGGTGGCTCACGCCTGTAATCCTAGCACTCTGGGAGGCCGAGGCGGGAGGATCGCTCAAGGTCAGGAGTTCAAAATGAGCCTGAGCAAGAGTGAGACCCTGTCTCTACTTAAAAAAAAAAAAAAAAAAAGAAAGAAAGAAAGCAAGAAATTAGCCAGACAACTAAAAATATATAGAAAAAATTAGCCGGGCATGGTGGTGCATGCCTGTAAGTCCCAGCTACTTGGGGGGCTGAGGCAGAAGGATTGCTTGAGCCCAGGAGTTTGAGTTGCTGTGAGCTAACTTTATGCCATGGCATTCTACCTGGGCAACAGAGCAAGACTCTGTCTCCAAAAAAAAAAAAAAAGTGATTTTCTCTGGTAGTGTGTTTTAATTTCTTATTTTTCATTTTTTGTGTATCTGTTGTAGGTTGTTTGATTTCAGGTTACCATGAGGCTTGCAAAAGACATTTTATAAGTAATTATTTTAAACATTTGATAACTGTGTTTATAAACAAACAAATACATAAGCAAGGAGAAATCTAACAAATTCTTCCCTTTAACTCCATGCCCCCCACGCTTTTTAACCTTTTGTTGTTTTCATCCATATTTTTTTATACTATCTATCTCAAAAAGTTTTTGTTATTTTTGGTGGGTTTGTCTTTAGTCTTCCTATTCAAGATACTGCAATCATAGCAGTAAGTATTCTGTCTTTGTGTCCTTACTATTACCAATGAGTTGAGTTGTAAACCTTCAGAAAATTTCTTATTGTTCTTTAATGTCTTTTTCTTTCAGACTAAAGAACAACTTTTAGCATTTCTTATAGGACATGTCTGGTGTTTATGAAATCCCTCAGCTTTTGTTTGTCTGTGAAAGTCTTTATTGCTTCTTCATGTTGAAGGATATTTTTGCAGGATATAATAGGGTTAAGGATGTTTCCTTCAACACTTTGAATGTGTCATGTCACTCTCCTGGCCTATAAGGTTTCCACTGAGAATTCTGCTGCCAAACGTATTGGAGCTCCTTTATATGTTATGTTTTTTTCTTTTTTCTTGCTTCCTTTAGGACCTTTTCTTTATCTGTGACCTTTGGGAGTTTGATTATTAAATGCCTTGAGGTACCCTTGTTTGGGTTAAATCTGCTTGGTATTCTATGACCTTCTTGTACCTGAATATTGATATCTTTATCTATCTTTGGAGAGTTCTTTTATTTAATATTATTTCTTTGCCGAAACTTTGTACCCTAATCTGTCTCTCTCCCTCCTCTTTAAGACGAGTAACTCTTAGATTTGCTCTTTTGAGGCTATTTTGTAGATATTATATTCATTCTTATTTATTCTTTTTTCTCTTCTGTGTACTTTCAGATAGCCTATCTTCAAGCTCACTAATTCTCTCTTCTTGGTCCATTCTGCTATTGTGAGATCGTGGTGCATTTCTCAGTTTGTTAATTGAATTCTTAAGCTCTAGAATTTCTCCTTGATTTTTTTTTTTATTTCAATCTCTTTGTTAAATTTTTCTGACAGGCTTTTCAATTTCTTCTCTGTGTTGTCTTGAAGTTCACTGAGATTCTTCAGGACAGCTATTTTGAATTCTTTGTCTGAAAAACCATCTATCTCCATCACTCCAGGATTGGTCTCTGGTACCTCATTTAGTTCATTTGGTGAGGTCACATCTTCCTGAATGTTCTTGATGCTTGTGGATGTTCATCGACATCTGGGCATTAAAGAGTTAGGTATTTTAATCTTCATGGTCTGGGCTTGTTTGAGCCCGTCCTTCTTGAGAAGGCTTTCCAGATACTCAAAGGGAATTGAGTGTTGTGGTCTAAGTCTCTGGTCATTGCCCCAAGCACGGCAATGCTGTGACTCTTGCAGACTCCTGTTGGTACCACCTTGGTGAGATTGAGTAAATACAAGAGAATTCCCTGGATTTCCAGACAAAGTGTCTCATTCTCTTCCGTCACTCTCTCTGCTGGGCTGCTGAAGTTGGGGGATGAGTGATTTGGACATTCTCTGGTGGCCACCAGCACCAGGTCATACCTGAAGCCAGCTGAGTCTCACCCAAAGCCCATGGAGACTGTTGCCTGGCTACCTCTGATGTTTATTCAAAGCCCAAGGGCTCTTTAGTCAGCAGGTAGTGAGTCCTGCCAGGACCAGATTCTTCCCTTCAAGGTAACATGTTTCCTTCTGGCTCAGCGTGGATCCAGAAATGCCATCCAGGAACTAAGGCCTGGATTCAGGGGCCTCAGGAGTCTGCTTGGCACTTTATTTTACTATGGCTGAGCTGGTTCCCAAGTTGCAAAACAAAGTCCTCTGAGCTCTTCCCTTTTCTCTTCTCAAGTGGAAGAAGACTCTCCCTGAGCCTTTCTGCCAGTAGTTGGGGGAGAGGTGATAGAGGCACTGGCTTGGCCACAACTGCTGGCATCTCACTGGGTCATGTGCACCCCGAGTCCACTGGCTCCGAGTCAGCACAGCCACAGGAATTGCCCAGGCACTGCAACCCTCGTGGCTTGACTACCTTACCAGGCCCCATGCTGTTCTTTGTCTGTCAGTGGTGGGGTTTGTGGGAACTCAGGCTTCAGGGCACAAGATTTCCCTCTGGCCAGCTGGTCAAAATGCTCCCTTCATGGGCACCGGCAGAATTCTGCCCAGTGCTGTGTTCCGCTGTGCCAGGGCGTCCCTGAGTTTCAGTGCAAAGACCCCACAGTCAATTCACTCTCCCTCTGCAGGGCATACAGATTCTCTCCACTCCACTCTGTGCTGGCGCAGTACTGCTGGGGGGCGGCAGTGCAGGACTGTCTTTTCTGCCCCCTTCAGTGCCTCTTTCCTTGGTTTGATGTTAAAATCAGGTACTATGATTGCTCACCTGAGTTTTGGTTCTTCTGAAGGTGCTTGCTTGCGTGGATAGTTGTTGAGTTAGGTGTTTGTGCGGAGGGACGATCGCTAGAGGTTTCTATTCGGCCATCTCGCTCCACCTCGTCATCTCTAGTCTTCTAGGTTCTTGTTGTGTGTGAAGTGTTAGAATTAGCTCTAAGTGCACTGTGAAAAGTTAAAGGTGTGTATTATAATTCCTTGAATAAACACTAAAAAAGAAAAAAATGCAAAGAGGTATACCTAAAAAACAGGAGAGAAATCAAAATGGAATTCTAAAATATATTTAGAGATCGGGCAAGGTGGCTCACGCCTATAATCCTAGCACTCTGGGAGGCCGAGGCGGGTGGATCCTTTGAGTTCAGGAGTTCGAGACCACCCTGAGCAAGAGAGAAACCCCGTCTCTACTAAAAATCTAAAGAAATTAACTGGACAACTAAAAATATATAGAAAAAATTAGCCGGGCATGGTGGCACATGCCTGTAGTCCCAGC
>NW_012153174.1:7476518-7523278 GCF_000956105.1 Propithecus coquereli
ATAAAATAAAATAAAATATGTTTAGAGAATCTGAAAGAAGTGTAAAGGGAGGAATAAAGGAATATAAAACAGATGAGATGAAAAGAAAACAAATAGCAAAACTAAAAACCTAGATCACTTCTATCAATTGTTACATTAAATGAAAATAGATTAAGTATTTTATTTAAAGGTATAGATTCACACATTGGATAAAAAGCAAGACCTTTCTATATTCTTTCTGTCAGAGATGCATTTTAGTTATAATGATACAGATGGATTGAAAGTATAATAAATGTATGAGAAAAGATGTAGCATGTAAATAGTAAGCTTAAGAAAGGTATATTGGCTTTATTAATGTTAGATAAAGTACACTTTAGGATAGTATTATGGAAGATAAAGAAGGGCCTGTCATAGTGATAGAACTCATTAGAAGTACATATTAAACATTTTTATGCACCTAATAAGATCTACCGTCATAGGTAGAAATTTTAGTACCACTTTGTAACTTACACAAAATGTAGACAAAAAAATCAGGACAGAGACGATAAGAAAAACACTTCAACCGCCTTGACCTAACTGACATTTGTAGAACATCACATGCAACTAGAATGCAATGGAGTGTACATTCTATTCAAGTGCAAGTGATACGCATACTAAGATGAATCATTTATTAAGCCATAAAACATAGTACATTTCAAATCCTGAAGTATATTCTCTAGCCACAATAGAATTTATTTTATTTTTATTTTATTTCATTTTATTTTTTTAGAGACTGGGTCTCATTCTGTCACCTAGGTTAGAGTGCAACGGCACAATCATAGCTCACTGTAGCCTCCAACTCCGAGGCTCAAATGATCCTCCTGCCTTTGCTTCCCGAGTAGCTGGGACTACAAGTGCACATTACCATACCCGGCTAATATTTAAAAAAATTTTTTTGTACAGACAGGATCTCGATATGTTGCCCAGGCTGGTCTTGAGCGCCTAGCCTCAAGCCATCCTCCCACCTCAGTCTGCCAAAGTTCTGGGATTACAAGCGTAAGTCACCACACCTGGCCTTCTAACCACAATATAATTTAAAGTAGAAATCAATAACAATAATATATCTAGGAAAAATTCAAATATTTGGAAATTAACACAATTTTCCTTAGTTGCTCTATAAATTTAATGTGGTCCAAATCATTGTCTTAAAAGGTTTTTCTATTTTAGTAGAAATTTACAAGCTGATTTAAAATCCATATGGAAATATTATAGAAGGTACCTAGGTTATACAGAACAATCTTGAAGATTTTCAAGATCGAAAACTTAAACTACTTGATTTCAAGATTTACTCTAATGCTACAATAATCAAGACTGTGATACCAGCATAAGGATATACAGATATATAAATGGAACAGAATAGAGATGAGAAATTGTTTTTAACAATGAAAGCTATCCAATGAGGGAAAAGAAAGGCTTGTAAACAAGTAGTGCTGGAACAGCTAGACATCCATATGAATAAAATTTCACCTTGACCCCCTACCTCACATGGTACACAAAAGATAAATCAAGATGAATCATAAATCTAAATGTAAAAGCTGAAAGTATAAAGCTTTTAGAAGAACAAAGTAGAGAATAGACCAAGTTTTCTTTGACAGGTTACATAAAGCAGTTAAAAAGAAAAACTAACACTATAAATTATACTTCATCAAAATAAACTTCACATCAAAAGACACCATTAAGACATGGAGAAAATAATATCAAACCTTTATCTGTAAAGGACTTGGATCAAGACTGCATAAAGACCCTCTACAACTGAACAGTGCAAATACAGCTTTAATTAATTTGAGAAGGATTAGAACAGACACTTCATAAATGATGCTGTATGAATGGTCAGTGAGCATATATGAAAACGTTATCAACGTCATCAGTCATTAGAGAAATGCAAAGTAAACCCACAATGAAATACCACTTCACACCCACCACGTTAGGTTAAATTAAAGAGTAATACCACCACATGTGGAGTAGTGCACACTCTTATAAAATTAAGAGTTCTTATATCCTAACCCTTGACTTAGCAATTCTACTCCTACTTATTTACACCAGGGAAAATGAAAATATGTCTATAAAGATTTGTTCAAAATGTTTGTTATAGGCAAAGTCTGGAAACAGATTATGTATCTGTCAGTTGGAGACTCGATAAAGAAATAGGTATAGTCATACATAGAATACAACTTAGCAATGAGAAGGAATAACATCTTGGTATTTCAGCAACATGGTGAATTTCAAAAACATGCTAGAAAGAAGCCTTATGCAAAAGAGTATGTTCTGTATCATTCCATTTACATTAAGTTCTAGAACAGGCAAAATTGATGTGTGGTGAAAAACAGTGTTGCCTCATGGGGGGGTGGTGAAGATTGACTGTGAAGAGTCTTAGGGGAACTTGCTGGGTGACAGGAATATTTTATGTCTTGCCAGGAGTTTAAGTTAAATTGTATATGCATTTATTAAAAATCATTAAGTGGCAAGTCTTTTATTGCACATAAAATTTACCTGAAAAGGTAAATATTAATACATATAAATACACATTGAACTCTTATTGATGTCCACACTGAGGTATTATGAGGTAATGTGTACTGTTGTATGCAACTTTGAAATGAATCAAAAAGTAAGATGGATTAATGGGTGGAGAGATGTGATAAAACAATCACAGCCAGATATTAACAATTTTGAAATCTAGGTGATGCCTATATTGGTGTCTACTGTACTATCTTTAAAAAAATTTCTGTATGTTTGAAATTTGCATAATATTAATACAACGTGGGGAAAAATAAATTTTAAAAAATCTCAGGGAAAATATAACTGTGTTTTCTTGTTTATGTAGGTAGTTATCATAGAACTCTTTAGTCTTAGAAAGTCTGAAATTACCAATTGGGTGTACAGTGTCTCCTTTTGCCACCATCTGGGTTTATTTCCAGTTGTTGTAAAACACTATGATTGACATCAGGAAATATTTTGACATTTTCGTACTAGACATGGGATATGTAGTGCTCCCACTTTTACTCTTTGAGAGACAGAGAAAGGCCCTGGGCATTTGTGTTGTGTGAACTATCCTGGACTCAGATCTCTATTCTACCTCTCACTCAATGCTTGGCCTTCAGCAAGGTACAATATTTAACTTTTCTTAGACCCAATTGGCTTGTCTATTAAATGACTTTAATATATTCCTTACAGAGTTGCTGGTAAAATTGGTGAGTCATGGCACGGAACCTACCTAAGCACATAAAAGGTATTCAGGTAATACCAGATTCCCTTTAGAATGCAGGTCGAGACTTCTGGGCTTAAAATAGATTGAGAAGCAGAATTAGTCTTTTACCTCTTCAGAGCTCCTTTAAAGTCTTGGTGATTACAGAACCCGTGGGATACACACCTATAGTCCTTACATGCTTTAAATTTTTAAAAAACAGGTTCTTTAACCCTGCTTCTCCCGTATTCAAGACAGATTGTCAAGTAGTTGATCATCTGTGCTGTGAAGTTGAATAAATCTCTTTTGTGTCTCCGTTTAGATTTCAACAGCAAAACCTTATAAGAAGTTTCATCTTTTTTTTTTAAAGTCTTTAATCACAAGTTAGAGCAACTAATATTTATATTACTAATAATCTTCCCAATTATATGGATTCTTTTGTTATTGTTCAGTGGTTCTAAAATCTGCAAGTGAAAACCTAAAGGGCTTTTATGGCCAGTTCACCATTTTTTTGAAAGAGGAAGAGGAAGTCTAAACTGATTATATTGCTTCGAGTTAGAATATCTGAGAAAATGATACTTATATTAGTTTGCTAGGGCTGCCATAACAAAATACCACAGACTAGGTGGCTTAAACAACAGAAATTTATTGTCTCACGTCCTGGTTGGAGGCTAGAAGTCGGAGATTAGGGTGCTGGCCGTGCTGGTTTCTCCTGAGGTCTCTGATTTACATGTGGCCATTTTCTTGCTGTGTTTCCACAGGGCCGTTTCCTGTGTGTGCAGCCCTGGCGTCCCTCCCTCTTTGAGTGTCTGAGGACACCTATCATAGTGGATTAGGGCCCACCCTAATACCCTTATTTTAACTTAATCACCTATTTAAAGACCTTCTATTCACATAAGTTACATTCTGCATCTCTGTGACTTCAGCATATGAATTTACAGGGACATAATTTATCCAATAACAGTACTATAAAGAGAAATTCAAAAATTAAGGTGGAGACTATTTTTATAAAGGAAGGTAATGAATTTACTTCTGGAGTCTTAAATTGGGAATGTATAGTAGATAGTTGATGATGTCACTTGGAATTTGAAATAAAAAATGACTGGATGCTGATTCGGCATTTGCTTAAAGGTAGTTTATTAAAATTAAAGCAACATAAGGACATTTCTTTTTCTTTTCTCTCTGAGTCTACATTTCTGGGCGAGAAGAAAAAATCAGTAGTATAAGTAATTATAAAAATTCTTAGAAGCATGAAGAAAGAACCCATAAGAGAAATTTGAAGAATAAGATTTGTTTCTCATGGATTTATTTTCATAGATTGGTCGATTTATTTTTCCTTTTGGAAATGCCATCATTTTATGATGTTTTACATCAATTATGATGCAAATGTTTTTCACGTTATAAATGTTTTGCAAAGGATTTACCTAAAATAGACTACTGATCCAACCAACTTTCTGAGTTCTAAAGCCATAGAGACATCTTATGGTGCTCTCTTTTCCCGGCCCCTGGCTTCTATTGCTACAACAGCTATTGACAAAGGCATCTGAGATTTGTCCTCTTTCCATAAGAATGGAAGACTCTTCAGCATGCTTCTCCTGATGTCCTGTGGGAACACTGCCTCCTCTTTCTGTTTTTCCCCAGATGCCTCTGAGATAGCTAGCTAGGTTGTTAAACTTTTCCCGGCCCTCAACACTATTTCAGGGGTTATCTAAGGAGAAGAAAGCAAGCTTCCAGTAGAACTAAAGTTGATAGGAAGATAATGGTCAAATGACTTCGCTGTCCCTTCTTTTGACCATCTCTGTATCTTGTCACAAAAGAAGCAAGCTTAGTTCCACACAGTTTCTTTTATACAATAACAGAAAGTACAACTGTTTTCTTTTGAGACTGATTGCTTTCAACATTGCCACATACATACACTTCCTTAACAACATCCAATTTGATTATCAGATCTTTCAGTTTAGTTTTTTAAAATTTCATTTTCTTGAGATGAAATTCACATAGGATCAAAATAACATTCTAAAATGAATAATTCAGTGGAACTTGATACATGTACAGTGTTGTGCAACTATTACCTCTATCCCAGTCTAAAATATTTTCATTACCCTAGAAGGAGATATGATACTAAACCGTTAAAACATCCACTCCATACTCCATACCGCATCCCAATCCCTAGCAATACCAGTCTGCTCTCTGTCTATATGGGTTTTACCATTTCTGGATGTTTCACATAAATAGAAATTGCACAATATGTGACTGTTTGTGTCTGGCTTTCTTAACATGTATTCTTGAGATTCATCTATCAGTACACTTCATTAGTTTTAGCTCAATAATCCATAGTATATATATACCGCAAATTATTTATCCATTTATCTATCAATGGATATTTGGGTTATTTCCACCCTGTGGCTATTATAAATAATGCTGCTATGAACTTTGGTGTACACATATCTGTTTGAGTACCTGTTTTCAATTAATCTTGGTTATATACCAACAAGTGGAATGGCTGGATTATATGGTAATTCTATTTTTGTTTCGCATTTCTTTTATTTATTTTTTATTATTTTTTTATTTCAGGGTATTACAGGGTTACAGACGCTTTGGTTACGTAATTGCCTATGCACTGCCCAATTCAGAGCTACAAGTGTGTTAATCCCCCAGACAGTGGGCACAGCATCCATTAGGTGTGAATTCACCCATCCCCTCCTCCCCCTCCCAGCTGCCCGACACCTGGTGGATGTTACTTCCGTATGTGCACCTTAGTGTTGATCGATTAGTACTAATTTAATGGTGAGTACAGGTGGTGTTTGTTTTTCCCTTCTTTTGATACTTCACTTAGAAGAATGGGCTCCAGCTCCATCCAGGATAATACAAGAGATATTAGTTCACCAATTTTTTTTTTATGGTTCAGTAGTACTCCATGATATACATATACCACATTTTATTAATCCACTCATGTATTGATGGGCACTTGGGTTGTTTCCACATCTTTGCAATTGTGAATTGTGCTGCTATAAACATTCAGGTGAAGATGTCTTTATTATAGGATGACTTTTTTTCCTTTGGGTAGATAACCAGTAGTGGGATTGCTGGATCAAATGGTAGTTCTGCTTTTAGTACTTTAAAGTATTTCCATATTGCTTTCCATAGGGGTTGTACTAGTTTGCAGTCCCACGAGCAGTGTTGAGTGTTCCTATCTCTCCACATCCACGCCAACATTTGTTATTTCAGGACTTTCTGATAAAAGCAAGTGATATCTCATTGTGGTTTTGATTTGCATTTCCCTGATGATTAGAGATGTTGAGCATTTTTTTCATGTGTTTTTTGGCCATTAGTCTATCTTGTTTTGAAAAGTTTCTGTCCCTGTCCTTTGCCTACTTTTTAAATGAAATTGTTTGATTTTTTCTTGCTGATTTTCCTGAGTTCTATATAGATTCTAGTTATCAGCCCTTTATCATATGTATAGCATGCAAATATTTTCTCACATTCTGTAGGTTATTTGTTTAATGATTGTTTCCTTGGCTGTGCAGAATATTTTTCATTTGATCAGGTCCCTTTATTTATTTTTGTTGCTGTGATTGCTGTTGGGGTCTTCATAAATTCTTTGCCAATGTCTGTGAGAATTTTGCCAATGTTTTCTTCTAGAATTCCTTGGGTTTCATGCCTTAGGTTTAAGGCTGTTATCCATGGCAAGTTGATTTTTGTGAACGGGGAGAAGTATGGATCCTATTTCAGTCTTCTACATGTGGCTATCCAGTTTTCCCAGCACCATTTATTCAATAGGGATTCATTTCCCCGGTGTTTTTGTCTGTTTTGTCAAAGATTGGATGGCTATATCTGTGTTCTCAGTCCTCTTTAATTGGTCTGTGTCTCTGTTCTTGTGCCAGTACTATGCTGTTTTGGTTATTATAGCCTTATAGTACAGCTTGAAGTCTGGTAAATTGATGCCTTCCAATTTGTTCTTTTTGCGTAAGGTTGCTTTTGCTATGTGGGATCTTCTCCAGTTCTACGAAACGTAGAATTATTTTTTCTAGATCTGTGAAAAATGATGTTGGTATTTTAATAGGGATTGCATTGCATCTGTAGATCACTTTGGGTGGTATAGACATTTTAACAGTGTAGATTCTGTTCATCCATGAGGATGGTATGATTTTCCATCTGTTTATGTTCTCTGCTGTTTCCTTCCTCAGTGTTTCATAATTCTCCCTGTAGGGATGTTTTACCTCCTTAGTTAAATATATGTCTAGGTATTTTATTTTCTTTGTTGCTGTTGTGGAAGGTATTGAGTCTTTGATTTAGTTCTCAGTTTGACTGTCGTTGGTATATATAAGAATGCTACTGATTTTCGTACACTGATTTTGTAACCTGAGACTTTGCTGAACTTATTTTTCAATTCTAGTAGTCTCTTGGCAGGATCCTTGGGGTTTTCCAGATGTAAGATCATATCATCATCAAAGAATGATGGTTTGACCTCTTCTGCCCCCATTTGAATGCCCTTGATTCTCTTCTCTTGTCTGATTGCTCTGGCTAGGACTTTCAGCACTGTGTTGCCTGGAAGTGGTGATAGAGGGCAACCTTGTTTGGTTCCAGTTCTAAATGGAAATGCTTTCAGTTTTTCCCCGTTCACTATGGTGTTTCCTGTGGGTTTGTCGTATATGGCTTTTATCATTTTTGGGTAAGTACCATCCTTGCCTATTTTGTTAAGCGTTCTTATATAAAACGGTGCTGAATTTTGTCCAGTGCTTTTTCAGTGTCTATTGAGAGGATTGTATGGTCTTTGTTTTTATTTATATTTATGTGATGAATTACATTTATAGATTTGCCTATGTTGAACCATCTCTGCATCTCTGGGATGAATTCCTCTTGGTTGTGATGGATTATTTTTTTGATAAGCAGCTGAATTCAATTTGATAGGATTTTATTGAGAATTTTTGCATCTATATTCATAAGGGATATTGGTCTGTAGTTTTCTTTTTTTTGTTTAGTCCTTTCCTGGCTTTGGCATCAGGGTGATGTTGGCTCGTAAAACTTGTTAGGGAGGATTCCTTCCTTCTTGATGTTGTGAAATAATTTCTGCAGGATAGGCACTAGCTTTTCTTTATAGGTCTGGTAAAATTCAGGTGTGAAACCATCTGGTCTGGGACTTTTTTTTTTTTTTACGGTAGGTTTTTTATTTCTGCTTCAATTTTGGTACTTGATATTTGTCTATTCAGGAATTCTGTTTCTTCCTGATTGAGCTCAGGGAGGCTGTGTGTTTCTAAGAATTTGTCCATTTCCTCTACATTTTCAAGTTTATGTGCATGGAGATTTTTATAATATTCATAGATGATATTTTGTATTTCCATGGTATCAGTTGTCATTTTTCCCTTTTCGTTGCTGATTGAGCTTATTAGCATCCTTTCTTTTCTGTTTCTGGTTAATCTAGTGAAAAGCATGTCAGTTTTGTTCATCTTTTTAAAGAACCAGCTTTTTGTTTCATTAGTCTTTCGTATAGTTTTTTTGTTATTGATTTCATTTAGTTCTGCTCTTATCTTGGTTATTTCTTTTCTTCTGCTGGGTTTGGGGTTGGTTTGCTCATCCTCTTCCAGTTCTTTGAGACTATTCATTTGATTGTTGATTTGTGATCTTTCAGTCTTTTGAATGTTGGCATTTATGGCTATGAATTTTCCTCTCAGGACTGTTTTAGCTATGTCCAACAGATTTTGATAACTTGTGTATTGTTTATTATTTAGTTCAAACAATATTTTGATTTCCATGTTAATTTCCTCCTTGACCTGACTTTCATTCAGCAGTAGGTTTTTAGTTTCCATGACTTTGTGTAGAGATGAGTGTTTCTGTCGGAGTTGATTTCTAATTTTATTGCACTGTGGTCTGAGAAGATGCATGGTGTAATTTCTGTTTTTTTAAATTTCTCGAGACATGTTTTATGGCCTAGCATGTGGTAAATCTTAGAGAATGTCCCCTGAGCTGATAAGAAGAACATATATTTAGTGGTTTATGGGTAGAATCTTCTGTAAATGTCTGTAAGGCCCATTTGTTCTAGAGTTCTGTTTAAGTCCATTGTTTCTTTGTTTATTCTCTGTTTGGAGGATCTGTCCTATTCTGTCAGAGAGGTGTTGACATCACCAGGTATTACGGCATTGCTGTTTATCATTGTGTTTCGATCGAGTAGGATTTGCTTTATGAATCTGGGTGCACCTGTGTTAGGTGCATAAATATTTAGAGTTGTTATGTTTTCTTGTTGAATTGTTCCTTTTACCATTATATAATGACCATCTTTGTCTTCCATTATTTTTGTTTCAGACTAAGTTATCTGAAATGAGAACTGCTACACCAGCTTTCTTTTGATTTCCATTTGTGTGGAATACTGTTTTCCATCCCTTCACCTTGAGTCTGAATGCATCCTTGTAGGTTAGATGTGTTTCCTGAAGACAGCAGATACTTGGCTTGTATATATTTATTCATTCAGCCAGCTTGTGTCTCTTCAGTGAGCATTTTAAGCCATTCACATTTATTGAAAGAATTGATAAGTGGGGTGGATTTCTGTTCATTCTGTTGAGCAGAACTTCATTGCTTTATCTCTTGAGCTATTGTGGTATCTGGCCTTTGACCTCTAGCTTTTGGGTGATTTTACATTGGTGAGTGTCTGTTGTGCTGATGTGTGTATAATGCAGTTCTGAGTACTTCCTACAGGGCAGATCTTGTTTTGACACATTCCCTAAGTGTTTGCTTGTCTGAGAAAGACTTTATTTCCCCTTCATATATGAAGGTTAGTTTTGCAGGATACAGAATTCTAGGCTGGCCATTATTCTGTTTGAGAAGACTGAGAATGGAGCCCCAATCCCTTCTCAGTTGAGAAGTCTGCAGTTAGTCTGATGGGTTTTCCTTTGTAAGTTACCTGCTCCTTTCACCTTATGGCTCATAGGAGGGCCTCTTTCGTGTTTATTTTGGCCAGTGTGATGACTATTTGTCATGGTGTTTGCCTCTGCGATGAATCTCCCAGGAGTCCTTTGAGCATCTTGTATCTGGATATCTAGTGAGGCTAGGGAAATTTTCCTCAGTTATTCCCGCAGATAAATTATCCAACCCCTGTGTATTTTCTTTTTCACCCTCAGGGATGCCTGATTCTTACATGAGGCCTCTTTATATAATCCCTCATTTCTTGTAGGCTTTGCTTGTTCCTCTTATTTCTCTGCTCTCTGTGATTGTCTTGTTTAATTGAAAGGTGTTGTGTTCAAGCTCTGACATGCTTTCTTCTGTCTGATCTAACCTATTCTTAAGGTTCTCCCCTGTGTTTTGTAATTCCTTGAATGAATTTTTCATTTTCAGAGTTCTGTTTGATTTTTCTTTAATATTTCAATTTCTTTAGTGAATTTTTCATTCATTCTCTGCATTGATTTTGTGGTTTCTTTGTGTTGGGTTTCCATTTTATCTTGCATTTCATTGAGCTTCCTTACAGTCCATGTTCGAAATTCTTCATCTGTCATTTCCATATTCTGATTTTGGTTGGAATCCATTGCTAGAGATCTGTTGCTTCCTTTTGGGGGTATTCTTTCACTTTGATTCTTCCTACTTCCAGAGTTCTTTCACTGATTCCTTCTTATCTGGAGCAGCTGTGACTTCTTACTTTTGGATTTTCTTTTGTTCAGATAATGACACGCTCAGTTTAATCTCTGAGCCAATAGGTGGTGCTTGGGGGTGAGAATCGACCATACCTCTGTGTTTGACATTTTGAGAAAGCACCAACCTGTTTTCCTCAGTGACCGAACCATTTCACATTCCCACCAGCATTGCACAAAGGTTTTAATTTCTCCACATCCTTTCCAATACTTATGTTCTATTTAAAAAAAAAAATGCTATTGGGTGTATGTGAAGTAGTATCTCATTATGGTTTGGGTTTGCAATTCCCCATAGCTAATGGTGATGATCATGTTTTCATGTGTTGGTTGATTATCTGAATATCTTCTTTGAAAAATGTCTATTCAAGTTCTTCACTGAATTTTTATTGGGTTCTTTGTTATCTTGTTGAATTGTAAGAGAATTATATATACGTTCTGGATACTGGACCATTGTGAATTATGTGATTGACAATTGTTTTCTCGCATTATGTAGAGTTGTCTTTTCACATTCTTGACATGTTCTCTTAGTTTTGAGAAAGTACGGTTTATCTGTTTTTTTCTTCTGTTGCTCATGCTTTCAGTTTCATATCTAAGCATCATTTGCCAAATTGATGATCACGAAGATTTACGCCTGTTTTCTTCTTAAGAGTTTTATAGTTTTAGCTTTTGCATTTAGGCCACTGATCCATTTTGAGCTAATTTTTGTATATGGTGTGAAGCTGGAGGGGTGTCCAACTTCATTCTTTTGCACGTGGCAATGCAGTTGTCCCAGCACCATTTGTTGACGACTATTTCGTCCTCACTGAAAGGTCATTACATCCTCCTGAATCTGTATTGCATCCTTTTTACAGAGCATATAGTGGAATGTTCACTTTCTTATCCAATATGACCATCTCTACCTTTGGTTGGATTAATTTATTAACATCTAATGTTATATTGATATAGTAACATTTATGTAAACCATTTACTTTTTTTTTTGAGACAGCGTCTGGCTCTGTTGCCCTGGCTAGAGTGCCATGGCATCAGCCTAGCTCACAGCACCTCAAACTCTCAACCAAATCTCCTGCAGATTTGTACTGGTTTTATTCCAGTGAGACACAGAAACATTATCCCTATATAGTTCGATTTTCTTGTCTCCCCCTTCATGCTGTACATATTGTATCTGTGTATGTTACAAACTCATCAGTAGTGTTATAATTATTAATTAATATAATTTTGTGTTTTATAGAAATGAAGAAAAGAGAGCAAGTATACATTTATAATGTTAGATGCTCCTTCTTATTTACCATTTCTCATTCTCTTCATTTGTTTCCGTGGAATCATATTACCATCTGGTGTCATTTCCTTAGTTTGTTAAGGCTTTATTCCCACCTGCTGCTTTTCTATTATTGACAGATATATGACATTTCTATATGTTATAGGTACAACAATACAGTTATATACATATTGTTTTATGCAGTTTTTAAACTCAGAAAAAATACACATGTATACTGATTTTCAATGAGATAATTAGTTTTATGTCACTCAGTATTTTCATGTGCATTTGTGTAGATTCTTAGATCACTTGGTTTTTCAGCCTTAAGAACTTCTGTTAGTGTATTTTATAAAGTGGGCCTTCAAGCAGTAATCAGTTTTGTTCATCTGGGAATGTGTTTATTATGCCTTCATGTTGTTTGTTGTTGGTGGTGTTTTTCTTAAGATTTTTTTTTTCAGAGCAATTTTAGGATTACAGAAAGACTGATAGTAAGGTACAAAAATATCTCATATATCCCTCCCCACATGCATAAATTCCCTCTCATCAACATCCCCCACCTGAGTGGTACATTTGTTGCAATTGATGAACTTACATATAAACATCTTTATCACTCAAAGCCTGTGATTTACCTTAAAGTTCACTCTTGGTGTTGTACATTTTGTGGGTTTGGACAAATGTTTAATGACACGTATCCACCTTTTCAGTATCATACAGAATATTTTAACTGCCCTAAAAATCCTCTCTGCTCTGCCTAGTAATTTGCTCCCTCCACCCTACCCCTGGCAACCACTGACATTTTTACTGTTTCCATAGTTTTGTCTTTTCCAGAATGTTGTATAATTGGAATCACACAGTATGCTGCCTTTTCAAATTGGCTCCTTTCAGTTAGTAATATGCATTTAGGTTTCCTCTGTGTCTTTTTATAGCTTGATAACTTACTTCTTTTTAGCACTGAACAATGTTCCAGTGTCTGGAGAGAACACTATTTATTTATCCATTCACCTACTGAGGGACATCTAGGTTGCTTCTGAGTTTTGGCAATTATGATAAAGTTACTGTAAACATCCAAGTGCAGCTTTTTATGTGGACATAACTTGCAACTCCTTTGAGTAAATACCAAGCAGAACATTTGTTGTGTTATATTGGTAAGAGTATGTTTAGTATTATAAGAAACTGCCAAATTGACTTCTAAAGTGGATATAACATTTTGCATTCCCACCAGCAATGATTGAGAGTTCCTGTTGCTCCACATCCTTGCTAACATTTGGAGTTGTTAGTGTTTTGGGTTTTGGCTGTTTTGGTAAATGTGTGGTGTTGTCTTTGTTGTTTAAATTTGTATTTCCTTGATGATATATGATGTGGAGCATCTTTTCATATACTTATTTGCTATCTGCATATCTTCTTTGATGAGGTATGTTTTAAGATTTTGGGCCAGTTTTCAAATGGGGCCATTTTCTTACTCAGTTTTTTTTTGTTGTTGTTTTGTTTTGTTTTTTTGAGGCAGGGTTTTACTCTGTTGCTTGGGCTACAGTGCAATGGCATCACCATAGGTCACTGCATCCTCAAACTCTAGGACTGAAGCGATATTCCAGGCTCAGCCTTCTGAGTAGCTAAGACTACAGGAGCATGCTTCCATGCCTGGCTAACCTATTTATTTATTTATTTTGTAGAGACAGGGTCTTGCTATGTTGCCCCCGGCTGGTCTTGAACTCCTGGCCTCAAGCAGTCCTCCTGCCTCAGCCTCCCACAGTGCTAGGATTACAAGTGTGAGCCACTCACTTCACTTGGCTTCTTGATGAGTTTTAAAAGTTCTTTGTACATTTTGGATAACAGTCTTTTTTTTTTTATTTCAAAGTATTATAGTGGTACAAATGTTTTTGGTTATAGGGATTGCTTTTGTAGAGCTTGTGTCAGGGTAATAAGTGTGCCTGTCACCTAGATAGTATTCATTGTACCCATTAGGTAGGTTTTTGCCCATGTTCTCCTTCCACCTCCCCCCTGATTGATTTCTATTGAGTTATACTTCCCTCTGTGCACATGTGTGCTAATTGGTTAGTTCCAATTTAATAGTGAATACATGTGGTGTTTGTTTTCCCATTCTTGAGATACTTCACTTAGGATAATGGTTTCCATTTCCATCCATATTGTTGCAAAAGGCATTAAGTCATCCTTTATCTCATGGCTGAGTAGTATTCCATGGTATACATATACCACATTTCGTTAATCCACTCATGAACTGATGGGTATTTGAGTTGATTTCACGTCTTTGCAGTTGTGAATTGTGCTGCTATAAACATTTGAGCACAGATGTCTTTTTTATAGAATGAATTTTTTTCCTTTGGGTAAATACCCAGTAGTGGGATTGCTCGATCAAGTGGTAGGCCTACTTTTAGTTCTTTGAGGAATCTCCTTACTGTTTTCCATAGAGGTTGTGCTAATTTGCAGTACCACCAACAGTGTATAAGCATTCCTTTCCATCTGCATCCACACCAGCATCTATTGTTTATGGACTTCTTAATAAAATCCATTCTAACTGGGATAAGGTGATATCTCATTGTGGTTTAAATTTGCATTTCCCTGATAATTAGTGATGTTGAGTATTTTTTTCATATGTTTATTGCCATTTGTCTATCTTCTTTTGAAAAGCTTTTATTTATGTCTTTTGCTCACATTTTAATGGGGTGGTTTGATTTTTTTCTTGCTGATTTGTTTGAGTTCTTTGTAGATTCTGGTTATTAGCCCTTTACCAGATGTATAGCATGTAAATATTTTCTCCCATTCTGTAGGTTGTCTATTTGCTCTGTTGATTGTTTCCTTGGCTGTGCAAAAGTTGTACATTTTATATTTAGGTCTGTGGTCCATTTTGAGTTAATTTTTGTGAAGAGTATAAGATTTGTGTCTAGATTTATTTTTTGGAATGTGGATATCCTGTTGTTCCAGCACCATTTGTTGAAAAGATGATCTTAGCTCGATTGTATTGCCTTTGCTCCTTTGTCAAAGATCAGATGATTATACTTTTATGGGTCTTTTTTTTTTTTTTTTTGAGATAGAGTCTCACTCTTTTTGCCCAGGCTAGAGTGAGTGCCGTGGCATCAGCCTAGCTCACAGCAACCTCAAACTCCTGGACTCAGGCGATCCTTCTGCCTCAGCCTCCCGAGTAGCTGGGACTACAGGCATGCACCACCATGCCTGGCTAATTTTTTCTATATATTTTTAGTTGTCCAATTTTAGTAGAGACGGGATCTCGCTCTTGCTCAGGCTGGTTTCGAACTCCTGAGCTCAAACAATCCGCCCGCCTCGGCCTTCCAGAGAGCTAGGATTACAGGCGTGAGCCACCGCGCCCAGCCTATACTTTTATGGGTCTTTTAATGGGCTCTCTATTCTGTTCCACTGATCTGTTTGTCTGTTCTTTCACCAGTACCACAGTGTCTTGATTGCTTTATATTAAGTAACTTTATAGTAAGTCTTGCAGTTGGGTGGTGTCATTCCTCCAGCTTTGTTCCTTTCCTTCAATATTATGTCAGCTATTCTGGGTCTCTGGCCTCTCCACATAAACTTTAGAGTTAGTTTGTCAATATCGACTAAATAACTTGCTGGGATTTTGGTTGAGATTTCATTAAATCTATAGATCAAATTAGGAAGAACTGGCATCTTGACACTATCGAGTCTTTCCATACATGAAAATGGAATAACTCTCCATTTATTTACGTCTTCCTTAGTTTCTTTCATCAGAGTTTTGAAGTTTTTTCATATAGATCTTGTATATATTTGGTTAGATTTATACCTAAGTATTAACATTTCATTGGGGGGATGACTACCGTAAAGGGTATTGTGTTTTTAATTTCAGATTCCACTTGTTCATTTCTGACATATAGGAAATTGACTTTTGTATATTAACCTTTATTCTGCTACCTTGATATAATTGCTTGCTAGTTCCAGGAGTGTTTTTATTGATTTTTTTTTTTTTTTTAGGGTTTTCTACATAGATAATCATGTCCTGTGTGAACAAAGTTTTATTTCTTTTTTCCCAATCAGTGTACATTTTATTCCTTTTCTTGTCTCACTACATTAGCTAGGACTGCCAACATGAGATTGACAAGAAGTAGTTAGAGGGGAAATCCTTGCCTTGTTTCTGATCTTAGTTAGAAAGCTTCAAGTTTGTCACCATTAAGGATAACATTAGTTGTAGATTCTTTGTTATTTTTTTATCAAATTGAAGAAATTCTCTTTTATTCCTAGTTTACTGAGAGTTTTTATCATGAATGGGTATTGGATTTTTGTCAAATGCTTTTCTTTGTCTATTGATATGGTCATGTGTTTTGTTTTTGTTTTTGTTTTTTTTTAGCTTTTTGATGTGATGGGTTACATTAAGTGATTTTCGAATGTTGAACCAGCCTTACATACCTGGATAAATCCCACTTATCATGGCGTATAATTCTTTTTATACATTGTTGGATTTGATTTGCTAATATTTTATTGAGGATTGTTTTTCATCTGCATGTTCATCAGAGATATTGGTCTTCAGTTAGTTTTCTTTTCTTGTAATTTTTTTTTTTTTTTGCCTGGTTTTGCTATTCGGTGATGTTGGCTTTATAGAATGAGTTAGGAAGTATTCCCTCTGTTTTTATCTTCTGAAAGAGATTGTAGAGAATTGTTATAAATTCACCAGTGAACCCATCTGGGACTTTTGCTTTCTGTTTTGGAATGTTATTAATTATTGATTGAATTTTTAAAATTGATATGGAACTATTCAGATTGTGTATTTCTTCTTCTGTGATTTTTGGCAGATTGTATCTGCTAAGGAATTGGTCCATTCCATTTAGGTTATCAAATTTTGGGGCGTACATTTATCATTCACTTAATGTCCTTGGGGTCTGTAAGGATGTTTCTTCTTTCATTTCTGATATTAGTGATTTCTGTCCTCTTTCTTTTTTTCTTAGTCTGACTAGAAGCTTGTCTCTTTTACTGATGTTTCAAAGGCCAGTTTTTGGTTTCCTTCATATTTTCCATTGATTTCCTATGTCCAATTTCATTGATTTCTGCCAAATTTTTATTATTTTATTTCTTCTGTTTACTTTGGATTTAATTTGATCTTCTTTTTCTAGTTTCTTATGGTGTAAGCTTAAATTATTGATTTTAGATATTTTTTCTTATTAATCATACATGATGTAATGACTGGGATATATTCTGAGAAGTGCATTGTTAGGTGATTTTATGCTTGTGGGAACATCATAGAGTATACTTAACAAACCTAGGTGGGATAGCCTGCTACACACCTAAGGTGTATGGTATTGATCCTAGGCTACAAACCCATACAGTATGTTACTGTACTAAATACTGTAGGTAGTTGTAACACAATGGTAAGTATTTGTGTATCTAAACATATCTAAACACAGAAAAGTACAGTAAAAATATGGTATAAAATATAAAAAATGGTACACCTGTACAGGGCAATTACCGTGAATGGAGCTTACAGGACTGGAAGTTGCTCTGGGGGATTCAGTGAGTGGTGAGTGAATGTGAAGGCCTAGGACGTTATTACTGTAGGCTTTATAAACACTGGACACTTAGACTGCACTAAATTTATAAAAACGTATTTTTCTTTTTTCAATGATAAATTAACCTTAGCTTACTTTTTTACTTTATAAACTTTTAAATTTTTTTAAACTTTTTCTAATAACACTTAGCTTAAAACACATATTGTACAGCTGTACAAAAATATTTTCTTTCTTTATACTCCTATTCGATAAGCTTTTTCCTATTCTTAAATTTTTTTTAATGTGTTTTTACTGTTTAAACTTTTTTGTTAAAATTTAAGACATAAACACACTTTAGCCTAAGCCTACACAGGATCAGGATCACCAATATCACTGTCTTCCACCTTCATATTTTGTCCCACTGGAAGATCTTCCGGGTCAATAACATGAATAGAGCTGTCTTCTCCTATGATAACAATGCTTTCTTCTGGATACCTCCTGAAGGACCTGTTGGAAGCTATTTTACAGTTAACTATTTTTTTAAAAAAAGGAATATGCTCTAAAATAATGGTATAATAAATGTAAATACCAGTAACAGTTGTTTATTGTTATCAAGTATTTTGTACTGTACATAATTGTGGTATATTTTTATACGACTGGCAGCGCAGTAGGTTTGTGTACACCAGCATCACCATGAACACATTGAGTAATGTGTTGTGCTTGGGCATTGTTACTGCCATGCCATCTCTAGGTGATAGGAATTTTTCAGCTCCATTGTAATCTTATAGGACCACCATCGTTGTATATGCAATCTGTCATTGACAGAAACATGTTATGTGGCACATGATTGTATATGCATTCAATGCTATAAATTTCCCTCCCAGCACTGCTGTCACTGCATCCCATAAATTTTGATAAGTTGAGTATCATTTTCATGTAGTTGAAAACATTTTAAAATTTCTCATCAGATTTACTCTTTGACCCATGTTTTATTTAGAAGCATCTTCTTTAATCACCACATATTTGGGGATTTTCCAGGTATCTTTCTGTTAATTGATTTCTAGTTTCATTCCATTGTGGTCTAAGGGCAGACATTGTATGATTTCTGTTTTTTAAAATTTGTTAAGGTGGATCCTATGGCCCAGAAGATAGACTATTTTAGTGATTGTTCTATGTAAGTTGGAGAAAAATGTGTATTCTACTGTTTTGGGATGAAGTAATCTATAGATGTCAATTATATCCAGGTGATAGATGGTGTTGTTGAGTTCAAATATATCTTTACTGATTTTCTGCCTGCTGAATCTGATAGGAATCTTGAAGCCTGCAGCCAGAAAATGGATTTGTCTATTTCTCCTCACAGTTCTACCAGTTTTTACCTCATGTATTTTGACACTCTTTTGTTATGTGTATATACGTTAAGGATTGACCCCTTTATCACTGTGCAATGCCTCTCTTTATCCCCAGTAACTTTCCTTACTTTGAAGTCTTCTTTGCCTGAAATTAATACAGCTAGTTCTGCTTTTCTTTGATTAATGTTAGTGTGATATATCTTTCTTCATTCATTTACTTTTAGTCTATATGTGTCTTTAATATAAAGTGGGTTTCTTGTAGACAACATGTAGTTGGGTCTTGTTTTCTGTTCTAACTTTGACAATTTCTGTCTTTTACTTGGTACTTTCACATTCATATTTGTTACTGGTTTCTGTTTGTTGTCCTTGTTCTTTGTTCCTCTTTTTGTCTTCCACTCTTTTTCTGCCTTTTATAGTTTTAATTGAGCATTTGATATGATTTTATCTTCTGTCTTTTCTTAGTATATTAGTTGCACTTTTTTTCACCTTCTTTAGTTGTTGCCCTAGAGTTTACAGTATACAATTACAACTAATCCAAGCCAACTTTCAAATAACACTATCCCACTTTTACAGATAGTGTATGTTATAATATAATAATATAATAATCCTAATTCATCCTTCCTGTTCTTTGTATCATTGCTAGCATTTATTTTAGTTATATGTATGCATGCACAAGCACATTATGAACATACATTGAATACGTTGTTGCTATTACTATTTTGAACAAATTGTTATTTGTTATATCAATTAAGAGTAAAAAAAAGTTTCATATTTTACCATCATTTTTTCCTTTGGTGAAGCCTTTCCTTTCTTCATGTAGGTCTAAATTTCTGACATACATTATTTGTATTTTCTATAGAACTTCTTTTAATATTTTTAAAATTCAGTTCTATTGGCAACAAATTCCCTCAGTTTTTTTTCATTTGAGAAAGTCTTTACTTTTCCTCCACATTTCAAGTATAATTTTACTTGGCACAAAATTCTAGCTTGGTAGTTTTTTATCTCAACACTTGAAACATTTCACTCTACTCTCTTCTTGCTCACATTGTTTCAGAGAAGTGAGATATAGTTCTTTGCTTCTCTGTAAGTAAGGTGTTTTTTTATCCCTGGCTTCCTTCAGGATTTTTTTCTTTATATTTGATTTTTCTGTAGTTTAATAATGATATGCACAGGTGTAGGGTTTTGTTTTGTTTTTGGCATTTATCTAGCTTTATGTCCTAAGCTTCTGGATCTGTGGTTTGGTGTCTGACAGTAATTTGGGAAATTTCTTAGTCATTGTTGTTTTGTATATTATCTTCTCTTTTCTTTTTCTTGTTCTTCTACTTGTGGTATTCCCAGTATGTGTATGTTACACCCTTTGTAGTTGTCCCACACTTCTTGGATGTTCTTGTTTTTCAGTCTTTTCTCTCTTTGCTTTTCAGTTTTGGAGGTTTCTAATATTGCATCATATGTATATATCACATTTTTTAATCCTTTTGTGAGTTGATGAACATTGGGTTCCCCCACCACCACCACTGCCACCACTTTTTGGCTATCATTTGCCATTTGTATATGTTCTTTGGAGACATGTCTGTTCAGATTCTTTGTCCATTATTTAATTGACTTATTTGTGTCTTGTTATTGAATTGTAAGAATTCTGTATGTATTCTGTATGCCAGTTTTTTAAATCAGATGTATGATTTGTAAACATTTTTTCCCATGAATGTGTTGTATTTTCACTTTCTTGATACTGTCCTTTTTCGCACAAAAGTTTTTATTTTTAGCAAGTCCCATTTATGTATTTTTTCTTTAGTTTCTTGAACTTTTTGTATCATTTAAGAAACGATTGCTTAACACAAAGTCATGAAGATTTATACCTTTGTTTTTGTCTAAGAGTTTTATAGTTTTAGCTCTTCAATTTAGATGGGTAACCATTTTGAATTAATTTTTAGGTGGTGTTAGGTAGGTGTCCAGATTTATTCTTTTACGTGTCAGTATTCAGTTGTTGGAGCACCATGTGTTGAGAAGACTGTTCTTTTATTAATACCATTTAAACGTCATGGCACCTTTGTGAAAAATCAGTTGACCGTAAGTATACAGGTTTATTTCTAGATTCTCTATTTTATTCCGTTGATCTACATGTCTATGCTTAAGTCAGTTCAACCTGTTCTTGATTAGTGTAATTTTGTGGTAGGTTTTGAAATTGGAAAGTGGGAGTCCTATAATTTTGCTTTCTTTTTTGAGATTGTTTTGGCTCCTCTGGGTCCTTTGTATCTCCACAGGAGTTTTAGAATAAGCTTTTCCATTTCTGCATTCTTGCCTCCCGATCATGGGTCCCTTGCCTGTCCTTTTCTTGGTGTTGGTTTTGGGGAAGCAGGAGTGCATCCTACGTTGAGAGAGATCACACTCTAGTAATGAATGAGTAATAGTGATTATGGCCTGAAGATTTCAAGATGGGACATGGTTAAAAGATGTGTTGTTCTACTTTTATGCTATGAAATTCCCAACAGTAAATGTAACATGACCAGAAAACTTGAGATTGTCAAATGAAGCACAGTGACAACCTTTGAGAGAGTCATTGGAAATTTATAGTCATATGCATTACAATGGAAGATACAGCATCATTAGTAATGATTTAAGCAGCATTAAATAAATGGCATTAATGAACTACAGCAGATATACGTTGTTTCAGTACTAACATGTTCTAGGAGCCATGGCATTGTGTGTCATAATAATGTTACCTTTTTCTTGGGTGAGCACTATGAGATTAGCCGGGAACAGCACATTTGATAATGAAGAATTTAGAGATGATACTTGGACACTGTGAAGAATGTTCATTTTTGTTATCGGCCAATAAATAAATACTTAGAGTACCTCTTTTCTACCAAATATTCTAAAATTTTATTGATAAGTCATTCAGCACCCATGGGTCCATGAATTTTGTAATGTATTTTAAAATGAAATTATTTATATAGACAAGACCTCACAAAAATTGTTTGCCCAGAGCTTCCACAAATCCCAGGGTAACCCTGCTCAAGTTTACATTAGTAGATATGATCCCAGCTGTTGGTGGGAGATCAGCCTTGGCTTTCTTTCAGCCTAAATGGTTTAGCCTACTTGAGAATAGGTAATATTTTCAAACGTAAAGGACAAAATGAGTAAAATGAGTTCAGCTTGCATTGTTCTAGTTTCAATAAAAGTATTGTTTAGAGTGAATCTTCATGGATGAGGGGTCACTCTGAGGAAGTAAAAAGTTTCTTTAACTGGATCTATGAACTTGTCTTAATACAACTGCTTGTGAGGGGTTTTGATTTTCCTGGACTATGTAGAGAAGAGGAACAATGATCTGAGGGTATTAATAATTATAAACTGTAATAGGTAGGATTTATAGATTTATAACAAGTAAACATGAAAATATTTTCAAATGTTGTGTTTGCTTTTCATTTCCATTTTAAATATTATCTTTAAGAAATGATTCATGATTCAAGAATTAAGACCTGACCAAAAAACATGGGATTAAATTTTAGGAACTTTAGAAATTTTATTTGTACCTTTTTAATAAAAACCAAACTGAAAATATTCAAGATTGTGCTTTGGTAAGATTGCCCCTTGTGTTTAATTTACTATGTTTCTGGTGAGAACTAATTTATCGTGATCCTATTGTGAATTATTCTACTGCTTTCCTATGGGGAACTAACCTAACATGCTCCTATTGAGAACTAATTTTCCATGTTTCTATAATGGTAGCCAGAGAAAAATATTTGAAGGTGAAAAATTATCTACCTTGCTTTTTATGTAGTTAATCTATATTTTTCTTAATAATTTTCACACATTTCTCACTTTCCTGAAGATGATTGTAGATGATTAGTAGATGAGAAGTGAACTAAGCACTAGGGCTTGTGAAAATGGATATTTATTTGAATAAACCACAGGACAAGGATTTTCTTTACTGCTTTAAGGACTTAGAGTGATAAAAAAAAACTCACTATTTTAATTTAAAACAAAGTTTGAGTTGAATACCTTTTGAGCATTACATAACTATTTACAATTCTTAATTGCTGCTTTAATTTCTATCCATGAGTAAGTGTAGTCTTTGCAAAATTATAATCTAGTTGTGATATAATTTTGTGGGGCTTTTCCAGTTCTTCATGCTTATCATTTTTAGTGGCTGTTATGATTTTGTATTATGTCTTCTTTCTTCACCTTCCAAATGGATAAATAGTTTCTAACACAAAGGAGGCCATCAGTGAATGCATACATTTGGGACATTTTGTCACATGTGGCTGCAGGTTCCAAAGGGGAGATACAACTATGTGATTCAAAGTAGTTTAATTTCTGGCTTCTTCTAAACATGTTTATTGTACACTGATAAAGCACTTTTTACTTAACCATTGCTCTCTTATTATAACCAAGAAAGTAGATAATGCCTGTTTTCCCACCTAGAATGTAAGTTTCATAACAGCAGGGATTTGCCCTTTTTTATTCATTATGTTATTCCTAGCCCCAAGTACAGGTACTTAACAAATATTTGTTAAATTAGTTTAATAAATATTCGTTAGATTGAATTATCTAATTTTTCGCTTATTAAAAATGTCTGCATATAGGCAGATATATATGTATACAGATAATGTGCACATCTCTTTTTTTTTTAATTATTTCCTTAGAGTAAAATCAGTAACAACAGAGATAGGATTATGCATGGACTTTTGTCTTAAAATATTGAATACATTATATATTAGATACATTATATGAATACATATAAATATATTATAAATACTTTTCTCTATTTTTCTATGACCTCTCCTTGGTGGTTTTTTTAATCTGTCCTCCATTTATATCTCTCACACTTAATTTGGCATCTTAACTATCCTAATAAGCATTGGCATTTAGAGATGAATGAGATGCAGACTGTTAGGGCACTTACAGTCAATGAGAGATGTAGAAAAGCTGACTGAAGAAAGCACTGAAGAGGACTGTCACATGTCACATTAGATTGAGAGCAACCAGAAAGGTATTCCAGAGAAGGAGATTTTGGATTCAAGGTGAAGGGTAAATAGGTACTAACCAACTGAAGATCTTTAGGAAAGAATGTGCTATGTGGTTGCCAGAAGACTGTAACCCTGTTGCTTGGGATATCTTTGATCACACAGTATTACAGAAGTCTAGCTATTCATACTAAAATTTTGTGGGAGGAGGGGGCTTTACATAATTAGGGAGAGATTTCTATATGCTTATTTTCATATAAAATAATCTAAATCTTAGAGAAGTTAAAGGGGCCCTGTAATATATACTACTCCCTGTTTTATTAGATCTTAACCCATTCCGTACGCTCAACAAAGGAAATCCCTGAAGGTAAGATGGTGAGACCCATCGGTGCCAAGGATCAGCCCTGTTCATGAGGGCTATTTGTTTAATGGACATAGAGTAGAGCAATAGTTGTTTCAAAGTATATTTTAAATTTTTTAGGGATGTTAAAATGCTTGTTTACTGTTTGATTTCTCTTTTTGATATTTCTATCTACCCATTTAGGGATGTATAATGTGGAGAACTGTGACAAGCATTTATATAAATGCTTTAAAGAATTATAGGTGCTTTTATAAAAATATGTATACTGGGGACACAAAAAGTGTGAGAGGAACTTTCATAATTTCTATCATACTTAAAATAATTATTGAGATATACATATTCTGCTAATACTTTTAATAATCGTAGGATTTGAAAACATTTTAAATCCTTGTATATACTTGGATTTTGCTATGGTGTGAAGAGTAGGTTTGAATTCAGTTACATGCGTATCCTAGTAGTACTTTTTAACTGTTGATTCATTTCCCTTATATTTTGCCACATAGAATTTATAATATATTAATTTTTTACAAATAGTAGGGTCTATTCCTATGTTCCCTGTTGCGTTCTATTTTTCTCAATTTCTATTTTTGTTATATAGTATTATGTTTTAACTATTGCCAATAATTTTTTTCCTTATAACTGACTGATTTAGGCCTATTCTATTTTTTCCAGCAGAAGTAGATGTGTTACAGTTGTTCTAAAGGAAAGCAACTCTGGCTGAGAGAATATAAGATTAGCTCCAGCTTACTTAGCTAATTAGTGTGGAACCTTATTGAATCCGGACCTGTCTGACTTAAAGCCTGTGTTCTTACTGTTGTGCCCAGTGTCTTCCTGCTTTTCTCATGTAATTCTAGCTACAGTTACGTGAGGTAGCTAGTAGTATTCTTGTCTTACAGTGAACTAAGCTGAAGACGTGGGATGCAGTTAGCTTATTTAAGGTTACTGAGCTAGTGGATGGAAGAGATGGATTTAAATTGAAGTCGTTTTGACTGTTGTATAAGAAAGAATATATCTGGTCTTTTTCCAGGTTTTTGGCACAGATCTTCAAAAATCCTTGGAATTTCTTGAGTGATAGGAGTGTCTTTGTTATGCTAATTAGGCTGATCTCTAGATGGCTTAAAGTGAAGGCTGGTTACTAGGAAAACCAAGTACATGACTGGGACTTCAGCCCCTAGATCTCTAGGGAGGCCATTGATTTAATCAATCACACCTATGTAATAAGACTCAAAGGAAAACTCTGTAAACTGAAGCTCAGTGGCTCTTCCTGGTTTTTGAACACACAGTGTTTCTGGAGGGTACTGTAACCTGGCTCCATGTCACAGAGTCAGGAGAGGGCATAGAAGCTCTGTGACTGGGACCTGCCTAGGCCTCACCTTATGTGTAGCCTTTATATTAATAGTAAAACTGGTGGAAAGTGTAGTACTTTCCCTGAGTTCTATGAGTTTTTATAGTGAGTTACTGAACCTGAGCAGGTTGTGGGAACCCCTGCGTTTCTAGCTTTTCAGCTTGGGGATACCTGGAACTTGCAGCTGATATCTGAAGTGAGGGCAGTTTTGTGTCTACGGGGAAAAAAAGACCAAAGTCTGTAAAGTAATTTTAAAGAGATTTACTCTGAGCCAAATTTGAGGACCATGACCCAGAGCCACGCCCAAGAGGCCTTGAGCAAGTGGACTGCTGAGGCTGGGTTACAGTTTGGTTTTATAAATTTCAGGGAGACAGGGGTTACAGGTAAAGTCATAAATCAATACGTGGGAGGCATACATTGGTTTGGCCCAAAAAGGTGGGCCATCTCGAAGCGGGGGCTTACAGGTTATAGGTGGGTTAAAAGATTCTTTGGCCTGTAATTGGTTAAAGACATGAAGCTTTGTCTAGAGGCTTGGAATGTTTCAACATAAGGAGCTCTTTACCAGAGATAAGCCACTGGACATAGATTTGTTGTGTAAATTGAGGACCTGCAGGTTTGTCTTGCACACCCTTAGGCCTGTTAATGGGTTACAAAGGATGTCACCAAGAAGGGAGGGGGGCATGATAAGGCATGTCTGACCTCCTTCCTCCTGGCAGGCAATTTAGTTTTAGGGTATTCCTTTGGCCACAAGGGGGTCCATTTAGTCAGCCGGTGGGGGAGTGAGCCTTAAAATTTTATTTTAGTTCACATTTGTGTGGAAGACTTTGCCCTTAACCTGTGGGGTCTGTGCTAACTCAGGTGATTAATGTCAGAATTGAATTGTAGCATACTTGGTTGGCATTAGAATAGTTGGAGTTGAAACAATGTGTTAATATATAACCTTTTCCTGACATATTTGCATGTATCATTTCATATAATTCTTGCAGCAACTGTATTCCCTTTCCAGCTATAAGATTTATGTTCTTTAAGTCGCTCACAGCAGAAAACTTTCTGTGTAAGTAACTTAAAACCTATGGTGAAAATAATGTTTGCGTGACTTTGGTTGCAGGTTAGGGCTTTTAGACATACATGAAGTGTATTTTTTTGTTTAAAAAAATCCTTGTAACTAAATATTTCACACATTTAAATTAATAATAATAGGTTATTAAATACTAAGTTCCATTTATGTTCAAAATTTCTTTTTTTCAGTGTAAATAAAATGTTTCACTTTGTTGCAGGTAATTCTTACGCAAAGCAGAACTTTATATTTCTACAGCTGCATCTTCATCTCTGTGTTTGCTGCTAAATTTTACATCGTTGACACTAAGTTTTAGTTTCCAGAGCCACCAGTAACTTTTGTTTCTCATCTGGGAACAACTTAAGGGAACATGCCTATGTACATCCAGCGGCATTTTTCAAATTCCTTTACTAAAGCTTCATTGCTGCCTGAGATCACTTCTTGTCACAGCACGGAGCAAGCAGCAGCACTGTCCCACTTAGCTTTCTCAGCAGCCCCTGTGGGGGTCTTCCCCTCCTTACCCTCTGCAGTCTCCTCCAGAACCACACAGAGCACATTTCTTAGGGTGATGCGTGCTGCACTTTGGCTTCTTCTCTCATTGCCCACATTCTCACCAATATATTTGCTGCAGCTCTGCCTTTCATCTTAGCCTGTGTTTTCATTCTTCACCCTGTATTACTGTTTCTAATATCCCGAAAAGGATATTTTATGCGAAATTTTGTATTTAAGGAAACTATTATAGAAGTCTAACCATTTGAACTAAAATTTAGCATAGCGAGGCAGATTTTGCCTAGTTTGGGAGACATTTCTGTGTTTATTTTCATATAGAATCATCTGAATCTTAGAGAAGTGAAAGCCCAAGGACCCACAGTTGATAAGTGGACGACTTGCCAACCTGAGAGGAGGCCCAGTGCTGCCCCTCGCCACTCTCCTTGCTGCAGTGTTTCTGCCCTGCGGTATCTAGTTACCAAGGGAACAGGCAGATTCTCTTCCTCACGTTTCTGATCTGTGTTCTTTTGTACTTTGAAATTAGTCCTTACTTTACTTTATTTTTTACTTTACTTATTTTATTTTCTTTTTGAGATAGAGTCTCACTCTGTTGCCCCTGCTAGAGTGCAGTGGCATCATCATAGCTCACTGCAACCTCAAACTCCTGGGCGCAAGCAATCCTCCTGCCTCAGCCTCCTGAGTAGCTGGGACTATAGGCTTGCACCTCCACACTTGGCTAATTTTTTCTATTTTTGGTGGAGAGGGGGTCTCGCGCTTGTTCTGGCTGGTCTTGAACTCCTGAGCTCAAGCAATCCTCCTGCCTTCACCTCCCAGAGTGCTAGGATTACAGGCGGGAGCCACTGCATCTGGCCTCTAATTTTATATTTTCAAAAGGTAGCTTTTAGTACACATCGTAAACTCCATTTCTTATTATTACCTTTCTTATGCATCATGGTATTTAAATATTTACTTACCTTTAGTGCAGACACCTTTCTTTCTGATTTTAGGCTACACTGTACCAACACAGTAATTATGGGGATTTTCTAAGCATGTTCTTAAAACCAGACTGGTCATCTTTATGAGCAGACATTTCAGAATATATAGGTAATTTGTAAAAATAAATCTCCCAGTTGCATCTGGGGTTCCACTGGATTGGAAATTATTAGAAAACACACACTTTCCAAGTTCATTATCTGGTGTTCTAATTTTATTATACTAGTAAATTAATATTATGTTTAATTAAGTGATGTTATGTTTTTCATGTTAACTTTCCACTTAGGAAAAATTTTGAAGATTGTAGCCTTGTTTTGTTCATTGATTAGATCGGTCTTTTTTTATTCTTTTAAATTACCTAATACTAGTATTCGAGGATATAGAGTGCCTTTACTGAGATAATTTTCCTAAAAAAACTTATTTGGAATATAAAAATCTGTGGTATTAAAATTAAGCAAATTAGGAAAACAAAGGTTGCCTTATTGTCTCTACTATTTTTGACTCCAAGCATCTGAAAGTTGGACTTTTTTGTGTTCAGGAAGAGACTTTGCATCCCTTTAGTCTACGTTTGGATTTCTCTTTCCCATTACTTAGCATAGAGGTTGGCATGTGCTAAGTGTTTACTCAGTCAATGGATTAGTGACGTGAAGGATGTGAAGCAGGTTCACTGTGCATTGGTTGCCAACTTGTCTGAGTCTAATGAGACAGAGTCCACAACAAGTTACATGAGGCAGGCTTATGACTTACAGATAGGCAGTGAGAGACAGAAGAAGCCTAAAGACTTCTTGCCAGTCGGTCTCCCAAGGCTCAGGAAAGCTGCCAAGGGTGGCCGTAGACTCATCTGTGTGTATCCCCCTTGCACCACAACTAGGGGACCCTGAAAGCAGCCCTCCCAGGGTTTTATACCACAGGGGACACAAGTCTTTTGGGCTGAAGTGTTGGGGGACATCCTGTTTTGAGGGAAGGGGTGATTGGAACAGAGCTTGGGCTGCTCCAGCCAGTCCTTCCCTATTTCAGTATGTTTTATTCCTAGCACACTCTAAAGTTGTTCTTGAGACCAACAAGGAAGAAATGGGAGAGAACTGGGTCAATCTAAGGCCATCTGGAGAACTTCCCTACGGAGGGGAAAAAAAAATGCTTGTAGGACATTCATGTAACCTTCTGTATCAGACACTGTACTAGGTCATTTTATGTATTTTGTTGGTTTTTTAAAAGTAACAATCCAGTAAATTTGCTGTTATTGTAATCCCCATTTTAAAGGATGAAATTTGTATGAAGAGGGATTAAGTAAATTGTAACAAAAAGGATTTGCAGATTCCCAAGAAGAAGCTCTGAGCAGGAAAGGGATGTTTCATAGTATGATTGCTAAGATTGGTGGTTCTAAACCTTTTTTCTTCCTTGACACATGTGAAAGGTGACATTTAATGTAATTTATGCATCATACTCTCAGAGTCATGTGCATTTCTGGCACTAGCTAATAATTTCATGTTTGCCTTCTTTCCCAAGAAAGCCTACTGAAATGTGAAGTGTGATGGGAATCTAACTTCTTAAATAAGGGGGCAAATGTAAGCCGTGGTATCATTAATGACCATATCTTACATCCCTTCACAGCCGTTGATCATAACCCATATTATATTATGGTTATGGAAATGGCTGGCTTAAATGAAAGTTTAATATAACATTTGAGAAACAACTTTTGTGTGATATAGTCCCCCCTTATCCACAGTTTGACTTCCTGAGGTTTCAGTTACCCATGGTCAACCTTGGTCTGAAAATATTAAATAGAAAATTACAGAGATAATGATTCGTAAGTTTTAAATTGCACACTTTTCTGAGTAGCCTGATGAAATCTCTCAGTGTCCCACTCCATGCCACCTGGGATGTGAATCCTCCCTTTGTCCAGCTACCCACACTGTAGCTGTTTCCTGCCCATGAGTCACTTAGTAGCCCCTCTGTTATCAGATTGACAGTCATGGTATCTCAGTGCTGTGTTCAAGTCATCCTTATTTTACTACTTACTAATGGCCCCAAAGTGCAAGAGCAGTGATGCTGGCATTTTGTTATAATTGTTCTGTTTTATTATTAGTTATTGTTAATCTCTTACTCTGCCTAATTTGTAAATTAAATTTCATTATAGATATGTATGTATAGGAAAAAACATAGTATATACGGCAATGCCTCCTTATCCACAGTTTTGCTTTTTGCAGTTTCAGTTACCTGCAGTCAATTATGGTCCCAAAATAGGTGAGTACAGTACAGTAAGATATTTTGAGAGAGAGAGAGGGACTGCATTAACATAGCTTTTATTATAGTATATTGTTATAATTGTTCTGTTTTATTATTAGTTGTTGTTAGTCTCTTACTATGCCAATTTATAAATTAAACTTTATTATAGGTATGTACGTATAGGAAATATCATAGTGTATATAGGATTTGGTACTATCTGTGGTTTCAGGCATCCACTGAGGGTCTTGGGACATATGCTCTTGGATAAGGGGGGACTACTCTATTGATTCTTATTTTTAGGTCTCAAGTCTTAAAAGCAATGTAAAGAAATGAGGTGATTTAGAAAGGAAACTTTGAGTTGGGTTTTGAAGGCTGAGTGAGATTTCATGAAGTAGAAAATGTGGTACAGACGTGGAGTGAAAGGTGTATTTTATTGTCACAGCAAGCTGGAGTGTGGAACTCTAGGGTGGGGAAGATGATAAGAGATGAAACTGTAATGGTGGCTTGGGGCAAGGTTGTGAAGGGACCTGAGGAGTCGATTTAAGTCTTGGGGGAGTGGGCCAAGTGTAGCCACACTAGGCCATCAGTATTTATGGGTGGGTCTCAAACTCAGGTGGCTGTGCAGATCAGGCAGATGACTTGAAAGTGTGAAGCAGGCTGATACTAGACAACCAAAAGTGATAGGGGCTATGGGAAAATGGAGAGAATGTACTCGTGGAACCATAGCAATGTTTCTAGCTACTTGTTGTCTTACAGAAACACTGGTACAGCGTCATCTAAACCTCTTATTCTCCGTGAGAAGATAGGAATTTGGATTCATGTGAGTGGTTTAATGATTAATGATTTTTAAATATACCTGCTATTACACACCTATTAGAATAGCTAAAAAACCGAAACACAAAATCCCCCAAAACTTGACAACGCTGAGTGCTGTGAGAATGAGAAGTAACTGGAATTCTTATACATTGCTTGTGGGAAAGCAAAATGGTACAGCTACTTTGAAAAGAGTTGGGTGCTTTCTTATAAAATTGGGGATATATTTACCATACACGACTCAGCACTTGGTTTTAGTTATTCATCCAGGTGAAGTGAAAACTTACGTTATCACAAAAACCTGAGCATGAAAGTTAAAAGCAGCTTGTTCATAGTCACCTAAAACTGGAAACTTAGACCTTCAGTAGGTGAATGGATGCATTCACGCAATACTGTACTCTCAGCAATAAAAAGGAACAAACTATTAATCCATGCAAAAAGTACAGTGAACCTTACATGCATTTTGCTAAGTGAAAGAAGCCAGAACCAAGTATGTCACAATTGTTTTGTGATGGAAAACAGATCAGTGGTTAACAGGGGTTGGGGTAAGGGATTGACTACCACGAGGCAGCGTGAATGAATTTTGGGAGTTAGAGGACAGTACAGTGGCAGACTATGCATAACTCTATGCATTTGTCATAACCCATAGATGTCTAAACACCAAAGAGTCAATTTTACTCTGTGCACATTTAAATAAACGAACTAAGTTGTCAGGGAAACCCAAGATACAATAATATAGACTGTGGCAAATGATATAACCTCACCGAAGGGGATAAGGAAAAGGGAGCTGACCTAAGTAACTTTGGAAAACAGTGTTTGACTGGATTCTATAAGGCTAAAGACAAAAAGAATGTACACAAACATTGTATTCAAGTTGATAAATTTGTTTTTCACAGCTATATGGTTAGCAATTTTGAAACTACTATAATATACTGTGTGTATATTATAATTCAATAAGTGAATATATTTGACATTGAAGATATTGTAAACCAGAGGAGAAAGAAGTTACAGATAAGCCATAGGGATTGTTGGAACGAACCCTGTGGTGCTGGATTGGAGCTCAGTCTATCAGTAGGAAATTAGGTATTTTCTTTTCTTCTACACACACACACACATAGATAGACTCAAGAAATAGTAATAAATATGTGTGTGTATAATTTCCTGTCTCTGTCCACTGCTTCTAGAGGCCTAGAAGCAGTGAGAAACGACCACAACTAGTACATAGATGTTGGTTTCTAATACCATTTCCAACAGGCGAAGCAGGACTGCTTAGCAAAATGGCAGACTCTATGGCCAAGGCAGAGAAAATACAAGATGAGCCTGGAGCACCAGCTACCATCAGAAAATAAGGAAGAGTTCAAAACAAAGGGAACGGATAATGTCCAAAGGACACATCCAATCTGAAAGTGTTCTGAATGGCCAAAGCTGAAACAACTTGAGCAATGAAATAAACAATGATAATATTGGATTATAAACTCAAAGAATAAAGTAAATATCCACAAGTACATGCCAATATAGATATATGATTGAATAAATAAATACATAGTAGAAAAAGAGCAACTTTTGCTTTTAGAAGAATTTAAATTAAAAAGTGTAGAACGAATGAGAGAAATAGAAAATCACATTTAGACTGCCACAGTAGTAGTAATTGCTGAAGGCTAGATCCTTCAGTGAATGTTAAAATTAGTGGGCAAACCTTAATGAGAAACAGGATATTTGTATGACTTCACAACATTTTCTCCAAAATATTTCTTAATTACACAGGGAAAAATAGTAACTTTATGTGTTGAACCATGTCATACATCCTTTTAACCAAGTGATGAATGTTGAAAATAATAAGACATTGATATCATGTACTCCTGAGGGCACACCACCACAAAATCCATAACTGCAATCTAATCATGAGAAAATATTAGACAAACCCCAAATGAAAGACATTCTACAAAGTACCTGAACAGTATTCTCAAAGGTGCCAAATTGTGAAAGCCAAGGACAGACAGAAGAATTGTTACAGACAGGAAGAGACTCAGGGGGCATGGCAGCTAACTGCCAGGTGGGAATCTGGGTTGGGCTCTGAAACAGAAAAGCTGGAGACAACTGATTGAAGCCTTTAGTTTAATTAGAAGTGTTATATCAATGTTAATTTTTTAGTTTTCCTAATTATACCATCATTATGTAAGATGTTAACATTAGGGGAAGCTGGATGAAGGCTATGTAGAAATTCTCTATACTATCTTTGTAACTCTTCTGTGTGTCTAAAATTTTATCAGAGCAAAAAGTTAAAACATAGTCCTGCCATTTTAAACTCTTTCTTCTCTTAATTGAAGTTGCCAGTCCCCTAATGTTCATGTTTGTTAAATGGGCACTAGAGGGTCCTTCAGAGCCCTGGGGTCCCAGGAGGACACCCTGAAACCCACTGCTGAAGATGTACAAATGTCTTCTTATATATATAGGTAGGGGTGTGTACAAAAGCAGGTAGTCTCATTTCTCTGTCATCCTGTGTAGGTAGAATATCTGTAAGGAGCATCTATACGGAGCATCCGATGGTCTTTGCATTGAATTTTCACACTTCTGGTGTCAGGGCTGTCTGAATTGTTGAAGTGCTTCTGTTTAGAACTGTGGAATGCCAACAGAGAAAAAATCCTAGTGAATGTATAACATAAATGATGGTTTTATATGAAATGAACTGAGATAGTGAACAGCGTGTTTTTATTTATTGGTTAGATGGTCATATTATAGAAATACATAGCAGAGATGACTTTTTAATTAACAGAAAAATTTTAAGCCTTGGCAGACTTCTAAACACAATTTTGGTCCATATATTCATAGGTATCAGTTGGTATCAAGATATTTATATTAGTTTTGACATTCATCTGAGTAAACCATATTTGGAAAAATAAATCTGATTGAAAAAAAAGAGAAGCTTTTATTTGAGGATAAGCCATATATATTTTAATTCTTTTTCTTTGTCCTTTGATGTTACTTACAACTTTTTGAACATAAATTAAACAAAATTATGTCATAATTTTGAGAGTAACTTTTAAAGTACTGCTGGCCCTCCTATCTGTGGGTTTTGCATGCATGGATTCAACCAACCACAGATAAAAATATTCAGAAAAGAGCAATTCTACAAATTTCCAAAAAACAAAACTTAAATTTGCCATGTGCCAAGTACTACGTTGAATCCATGCTAACAAAGTGATGTGTAGGCATTATATTATTATAAGTAATCTAGAGGTGATTTAAAATATACAGGAGGATGTATATAGGTTATATGCACATACTATAACATTTTATATCAGGGACTTGAGTAGCCATGGATTTTGGTATCCACAGGGGTCCTGGAACCAACCCCCCACAGATACCAAGGGATGATTGTATAATTTTGAAGTAATAGATATGCAAAATCCTTTAAACTTTTTACTATGTTGAAAAAAACAGTTTGACTTCTTGTCTTCATGGGCTGTAAAAATGTAAGCATTAGAGTTAAAGGCTTTATTTCTGTTTGCTTTAGCCTAGACATTGGGTATGTATTTCTATAGGATGAGAGATTTGATTTCTTTTAGCCATAGCAGTAGAAGTGATGAAGAATTAAGACTGAAAACTATAGGGTTTAAGGGTGAAAGGAAGAACTAAACATTTATCATTTTAGTAGTGACATCTGCCAGAGTAGACTGCTGAATGTTTGTGGTTTGGATCTTGTTCACTCTGTATATTCTAGGACTTGTGTAGGTTTTCCCCAAAGTTACGAGGTGGCTGTAAACCGCTTTTGCTAGTGGTGAGTTTAATGGTATACCAAGGATGATGGCATTTTGGGAGACCTGGAATTTAGAGAAAAGGAGGATGGTAAAAACTAAGGGAAATGAGTAGTGTTTTTTTCTGAAAGAAAGTATATACAGTCCCTGCGTATTTCTATATGTGTACCAGGTTTTGTTTTACTTGCCTTCTCATTTGCATGTTACCTTTGTGGCTGCATTAACATAATCCGTATGGGAATGACATAACTTTACTACCTCTTACCTGCTCCAGCTGCATTGCGTGAGAGGGCTGAACTGTGGCCCATATTTTTCTCTAGGGCTTTCCACGGAAGTGAGTCAACACATTGTTTCTGGTTTTACTTGCTGTCCCTCCCTAATACATCAGCTTTGGGTGCTTTGGAATTTTCCAGGTACGGTGTTGGAGGAGTCCTAGCATAGAAAGAGGGCCAGAGCGTGGGTTTAGTGTGCTTGGGGGAGGGTTGAAGTAATTATTCAAGGTAAGCATTAAACGTGACCAAAATGGATTGAGAATAAAAAAAAAAAAAAACAAAAAAAACCCTGAAGTAAATGTGTACCAAACACTGAAAATCCCTTATTATATTTAAGTATCTTTTATCATTGTATTTTAAAATTGATTTAAAATGTATACTGAGATTCTTTTTAGTGTGGATTTCAACACTTTGTTTTGTGCTTGTGCCAAAGAACACAGTGTTCTGTTAAGTCATTCAGTGACGAAGATTGCTGGCCTATTGCCAGTCAGGGTCAAGTTGATTCAAAAAAGTTTCAGTGTAGATTCTGACTGGGTGAGGAATGTTCCTCTTGTCTTTGCATGTTAGGTGGGTCTGGAGATTTAGTTGTTTTAAAACAAGTTTATTAATACTTCTGTTTCTTCAGAGTTAAGGTTTTTTTCTCTTTTAAGGCTTCGTATACAAACAGTGCTGTGATACTAGTATCACATTCTTGTCTACTTACTGACTTTCTATGCCTGATTTGGTAAAATAACAGCTCTCCTAACCATACCAGATTAGAATCTACCATATATCACATTGACTCGGCTGTATCATTTAAAGTATTACTTTATACCTTTGAAAAAACCCATATGTTCAGAAAGTACTTTTCTCAGTCACATATGTGAATTAAAAAATTGAACAAAGTAGATTAGAAGTAAGGAAAATACAGTGTTTGATAAGGAGTGTGTACCTATGAAGATATATCCATCTTTAAGTATTTTATTCATTCCTTGGAATGAATAGTTGTTCCTCAGTTTCTTTTCTTTTTTTAATTTACCTTCTTTGTTTTTTAACCACAGAAATGCATTGACTCTTGTATTCAAAATTTAGTGAGTATACAGAAAGCTAAGGATTAGAGCTAAATATACCTCTCATTTGGTCCTTAGCAATTTTGCCTGGAATATTTAATTTGCATATATGTGGATGAGTGGACAAACATATGATGCCTTCTAACTAGCTCACCAGACCCTCAGAAGGTAACCTTTCTCCTATTCATTGTAGTATTTAAACCAGGGTGATAAGTGTGTATTGATACTGATGAAGGCTTGTCTTAGTGTCTATTGGATATGTGATTTTTTTTTTTGGTTAATGTTTGGTAATGTGTCTTTTTGTGATTAATCATTATGTCTTTCTTATTCATTAATGCCTTTCTAGAATCTGATTGTCTGCCTGGCCCTCAGTTGCTCACCAGATACTTACAACCTGACGGATAAATGGGTAATTGTCACAGCTCAGACTTGAAATAATGGAGCATTTATGTCTGGGAACCGATTTTATATCACAAAAAATAAATGAAGAAAATAAATCACAAATATATGCTTTCATAGAGATATATTAAGTATTTAAACCTAAACCCATTATCAAAAAGCTGTATTATAACCATTTTTTGGTGCATTTTTCTGCATGGGTTACGTTGGCTGGGCTACTTAAAATCAGAGTCCAGTGAAGTTTGAGTGCAGGAAACTTATTTTCCCATGATATTTTCCTTTGGCAAAGATCATCATTACTCTTCCAAGGACCTCTTCTGAATAGTGTTAAATATTTTTTTTGTAGATTGGATATGTATGAATTTCTTGGGAAACCTTTCATCTTAAATGCTGGGAGGAGTTTACTGCTTCCTCCCCTCCCCTCTGAGGCTCTATTGCAGTTGTTAGTTACCAGCTGGGTTTAGGTATAACATCATGATAGCACCTTCTTGCTGCCTTTGTGTCCTTTGTCATAGACCTGGTAATCATTGCCTTACTTACCTCTGTCCTCTAATAGACTGCAGGTTCCTTGAGGGCCAGGGTCATCATTGAATGAGTGAATGAATAAATGAATGTAGTAGACATAAGACATGTGGACAGGTACTGAGTGGCAGGGATTTTTTTTTTAAAAGTGGTGGCAAAGCACGATACACTTATGAGCCGATGGGTTAAATGCCTATGTATCTCTGTGGTAAAAGTATAACTAGATATAACTCTTTAAACATTCAGTCCTCATGAAAATAGAATTGATGATATTAAACTTTTTGATTTGTATTTATTCCCTTAAATTTCTCTGCTTTTATAAGGCAGTTTGATTCCTGAAATGAGGGTGATGGGTTAAAGTCAAGGGAGCATAATTTCTCTTCAGTGAAAACTCCCTCAGAGTGTTCATCAGTGTTGGAGCTTTCATATCAGAGTTGAGAATACTTAACAAAATGTGTCTCCTGATATAATCAAGACTTTCAACCATGAAAAAAATTAAGTGGAGAAAGATTCTGCACTTAATTAGGAAAAATAGCTAAAGAAATGAGTGTGTAATGATCTAATGGTGTGGTCATTTGAAAACCTATTACCAGGATTTTATATGATAATTTAATTTTAAGTAGACTGCTTATTAACAAAGCTGATGTATCCGCGGGGTTCAATATGTGGCTATGATTTGTATAACTTACATTTCCAGAAGAAATTTTAGTGGAAAACATGATTGCACAGACAACACATTTGCAGTGGGTGGTAGTGGGGGTGGGGTGGGGTGGTAGTTTGCATCTGTTACCTAAAGTAAGCTCACTATGAACATAAAGTCCTAGAAAATTTTAGATACTGAGCTTCACTTTTTAAAACTTCTACAGTAATGACAGCTGCTATTTTGTAGGCACCTACCTACTATGTGGGGGTGCTGCAGAATCTATTTTGTACATATTTTCTCATTGAGTTTCCACAGTGACCCTGTTGAAATGGTGTTTATTTTGCATGTGGGATGACTCGGCTTTCATCTTGGCTGTGTCTGAAATAAATTGCCTTGCATTGCTTTGCTGGTAAGGGGCAAAAGGAGGACAACCAAGGAAATCTTTGAATTAGACCGTACAGAGAATCCCCTTGTGTTCTACTAGTCAGTTTAAGTTGAGCGCTCACATGAAACATTTTCTTTCATAAGTAGGAGATTAAGGAATAGGAGAGTGTTCATTTATCAGCTAGGCTTATAAGGGAACAGTTAAACTTTCTTTATATGCTAGCTTGCTTCTTGTTCATCTTTTACTTAAAGCCTGGCATCCAAATTTCTGAGCCTTGGAGTACTTTGGTATTTGGATCTGAGGGAGGGAAAACCATTCCACCAGGTTCTCATGTCCTGACACCCACTCCCTAGCTACCTGTCAGAACTTGCTGTTCTTATCTAGCCTGTGTGGGAGACTATCAGCACTCTGCTGTGCTTGGCATGTCTTGTGGTTACTTGAGGTATCCCACCAGGCTCTAGGATATCTGCCTGAAGAAAAAACTGGGGGGTGGGGGAGGTGTTAGCCAAGAGGAGGAGGAAATTTGCTTAAGTCAAACTTCTTTATTTATCTTATTTTTGCTTAACATCATTTACTTTGGTCACAGGTTACATTCTTTTTGTGGTACAATGGAGCAAGATAGCATTTATTGTCCTATCTATGTAATTTTTGATTCTTTTGTTTCAGTTGAACTGAAGGGAATCCCCCTTCCCTTTTTATTAAATAAGAATGAACCTCATACTCATTTCCATAAATATGTGCTATTACTTTGTTTATAACTTATAAGAAAGAAATTTGAAGTCTGGAATTTGGAGTTCTGAAAAAAAATTAGGGAAGGAAATGGGGAGGAAATAAGGAGAAAGAAAGGACATCTCATACATGCTGACACGTAATGTTTTAAAGCCTCAGGAAGGTCATTAAGTAATATTAGAGAGCATTAAATAAGATGTGCTTATCAGTGATTATAGCAGGTTTGTGAAACCTTTAGTCACTGAAATATATGTGGTCTAAGTTCACTCTGGCAGTCTTTGCTCTCCAGCCTGGTGGGAGTTAGCATCCTTATTTACCAAATCTGTTAACAAGGAGATGGACCATTTGGCAGACCATTTTATTTTTTAAATTTTTAAAGAAATATTGAGAGATTATCTTATTTTTTTCTCAAACACCTTCTGTTACAAATGATAAATTTACAATGTACACTGACTCCTGAGTTTGGCCTATTACCTTGAGGTGACAGGAGACAGGACCTATGACCAGATGTTAATTCAAGATTAAGGTTTGAGGCTAAGATGTCCCTATGCTTTTCCCACAAAGTCTTGTGAAGAGGAAATGAAGAAACAAAGCCACGTCGTTTCTCCCTGTATTTCTCTCTAAACATGGCATGGCATTGGCTTGGATCGTTTAATTAGAATTTGTTTTTCAGTTCAGAAGAGTTATTTGACCCCTACATTACTTCAGTGGGGGAATTTTAAAGATTTTATTTATTTTCATAGAATGTGTTTCTTTACATTTTTATGGGCTTTATCCTGCCCATAAATATTTGCATTTAGGAAGTTAGGATGTAGGATACACATACACATATGTTACCCCCCCACACACACACACATCTTTTTGAGTTTTCTCTCCATTATTAAAATAACTTATAATCACAGAAGTTTTTCTGGTAGTCTCTAGTTGGAGGCAATAGGAGTTAACATTTTTATAAAATTTGTTTTCGTGTTAAGACTAACTCTAGTATGACTGGGATTTCAGAGACATCTGGTAATGGGATTGAGCACAGAGATCTCAGATGCTTTTTGCTTTACAAATTTTGGTATTGACCTGTTTTATATTATTCACCTTGGCACATTTGATGAAGAATTTACATCACCTCTGTTATCACTGTCGGGACAAAAGTCGTAGTCTCAAACTGTGACAACTTCTCTTTTTTGGAAAGCACCACAGGTCAAGGCCTCTGCTTATTTGGGCGTCCTGGGTCCCATTTATGTGTGTCAGAGCATGTAAAGGAGCCTGAGGGACAGCCTTTCTTTTTGGCTGTTCTCAAAGGGGCAAAAAAGGAAAAAAGAGCTAATGAATGCAGGATAATGATTTTATGACTCACCTTTTCTGCAGTGAAATGGGTAGGGGGAATTTGTTTGAATTCCTTTTCCCATATTTCTAGAAAATCAACTTAACCACTGCAGGTGAGCTTAAGTGAAATTTTGATCACTCAACATTGTGCCCTGTAGAGTTTATAATTGTTCTCTAATTTAGAGTGGAGAGCATCCTGTCTCTGAAGAAAGTATAGTCATTGTTTCTTTGTGTCATGTGTATTTTTTGTGTCTCAAGAGAATATCATAAATGGTGGTTTTCATTTCAGAATGTGCCACTAACTTCCTCCTTCTCTAAGAAACAGATCCTCAGTAACAACATGCTGTTACAGCATGGAGGGTTGGCTTCTGTGCTGTATTGTGTGTATGTATGCATCTGTGTAAAACTATTTGAAAGAGCCTGAAACAATTTATCACTGTATTATAGAAATGGAAGGACTGGCTTTCCCCAAAGAGAGGCAGCAAGAATCAGTCTCTCAGTCTCACTGTTGTGTGGTTAGTGATTTGTCTGTTACTTCTCAATAGTCCCTAAGCAGCCAGACTATATCACCCTTAAGTTGTAATTCTGTGAGCTTACAGAAATTTATTTTGCTGAACTTGTTTGTCATTGATCTGTTTTAATTCTATTAGAACAAGCTCCAGGGCAGGAGGCCTTTGAATGCCTATGGAACCCAGGCAGGTGGTGTAAACCAGTAGGCCCAGAGGGCCCTGCCTGACTAGGGATGCCACCCTGGCTGAACACAGGGGCTGGTGGAGAGCCCTAGCCCACTGTGGCCTTGCAAGAATGTGATTCCAGCATTGCCAGATCCTCTCTGTTTTAAGAGAGCTTGCCATGCAGATCTGTATGTGAAATCTCCCAATTTCTACATATTGGCAATTGATTCAAATGAAAAAAACAACCCGAAATGAAAAACTGTGTGGGGTAAAAAGCTTGTCCACTGGTTGCCAGTTTGTGTCTGGTGCTTTAAGGTATCTTGTGGTGTCTGTAGCCTTGTTCTTGGAATTGGCAGGCCACAAACATAGCTTTTATCCTGTTTGTGTTAATGGTAGGATGAGACTCCTATTCAGCCAACATTTATTGAATGTATATGGTGAGCATTCACATATATTTCACACCTTTCTTAAATGCTGTTGTGCTTTTTAATATTAAAAATAAGTGATGAGTGATGCTGATAAAAGTATAAGAAACGTACAACTGAAAAACGGATTACATGACCACAGTTACATAAAAAGAAGGTAGCTAAAGGACCAGTGCTGTGATCTCAGGTAGGTCCATAATCTCTGACCTTAGTTTTATCATCTGTAAAATGGGAATGGTAATATCAACTATTAGAGCTTGTGGTGGTGTTCAAGTGGGGCAATAGGAGAAGATGGTGCTTTGTAAATGGTAAGGCACTACATGAATGTTGCCAAGTCAATAAATTATTAATTTTTATTAAGAATTCAGTTCAGCCTCCGATCCATCTGACCATTAGTTAGCAGGACACAAGATGAGCTCACAGTGCTGTTGGTTTGTGAATCTGTGGTTCCTGGACTGTGGCTCCCAGGAAGGGCCTGGGTGGGTATGGCCATCCTTGCGGTGAGTTCAGTAGTCCCCCGTCCTCGGAGCAGTTACAAGCTTGGGCTAGATGAAACTGGGTTAGGCAGGCAGGAACCAAAACCAAATATTCACATGTGAGTACCAGGTAGAGCAATGGTTCTCAAAAGGTGATACTCCAACCACTGGCAGTAGCAGCACCACTTGGGAACCTGTCAGCAATGCAAATCTCAGACCCTCACTCACCTCCAAATCAAACTCTGGGATTGGGGCCCAGCCCTCCTTGTGTTAACAAGCTCCGCAGGTCGACTGTGGTTTGAGAGTCACTGAGATAGAGGGCCATGCTGAGGAGCAGGAGTATAGGTGGGAGGACTGCCTGGAGCCCGTGGGTTAGGGGGGATCAGGAATTCAGGACCAATGAGGGCAGGAGCACAAGCCTGAGGCCAGTTTTTATTTTAATTGGCTTCATATGGTCTGAGAGAGCAGGCCCTTCCCTTGGTTACCAGGGACACCACATGTACTCCTGGACTGCCTGCTCTTTGATATGATTGTCCAGCCCAGAGGCTGTATATGCTGAATATCTTTTGGGCCCTTGACAATCAGAGGTAGACCTTGGAGTAGCCAGAGTGGCGCCAGGGTAGAGTATTGATGGCCAGAGTAGAAGCGTGAGTGCAGGGGCTGAAGCCTAGCAGATGTGGAAGCGGATGCTGCGGAAGTAGTGCGAGTGTTTGCATGTGAGGCGGCTTACTCCTTTGAGTGCGCTGTCGGCCCAGGGGAGGCTGGCCGTGCTGTCCTAGGAATTGCCCATGGTGCTGAAGCCTGAGAGGGTCTGATATGAGTGTGGCTCTGTCCTCCCTGGTGCCGACAGGACCCCTTCTGTCACTTTTACATACCCGCAGTGATTGTAGTGTGCAGTGGGGTCGAAAGCTCCCCCCACATGCTGTTGCTGTGTTCCTACTGGGAGTCAGGACTGATGAGTCCTTCTCTCTGGCCTGTGAGGCTGCCCTGATCACGTCTCCCCTGGCATGAAGGACCCTGGAGATGGGGGACCCAGCCATGTCTGCAGCATTTCCTCCCATTGTCCCTTGACCACACATGGCTACATGTTGGCCATGTCAGATCTCTGCCGTTTCTAAAACGTAAGTTGTTTTCCTTCTGTCTTTTTGTTTTAAATGGAAGAAATCAGGCACAAAAATGTAGAGAGAAAAAATTTAAAGATGTAAAGAGAAGAAATAATGAATACCCATGTATCATGTTCTTTTTTCTGGCCAAGATCTCCTGGTACAGAGCAAACCTGTCCTGACCAAATCCCATCCCACCTTCAGGTGGTCAGCCCAGATGCCCGGATCTACCAAGTAAGCTGGAGAGAGAGGGAGCTTGTCAGAGCTTGTGCCGCAGTAGGCTCCACAGGCTCATGTGGCAAAAGCATCTTTGAGGGACTTAAGAGGCACAGAACTTAAAGCTGTTTTTTCTGTTAAATTAGGGAGAAGAATATTTCAAACTCTTCAGTCTCCTGGTTTCCCTTCCTCCTGCCCCAGCCCCTGGTGGTACTCTCTGGGGAAGAAAGCTTGTTGGATGGCTGCTTTCCATAATGCTTACATTTGGAGCCATAGTGGATAGTATCATGTTATTGAAACCTTGCTTTTAAAAAAACACTCACTTTCTGATTTTGCCGTCCAGAAGAGCAGAAGCATGCAGTGTGATGCAATTAAATGTGGGAACCACTGAGCGCACACTGTAGTCAGGAGGATGAATTGCCAATGTAGTATCTAGGTTGTTTTTCTGTTTTGTATTTCTCTCTGTGTCTCATTTGGTGGTGGGTAAAGAAAATCACTCTCTTTCAGCAAGAAATTTGTGCACATGAAGGAAGGTAGCTGATGTCCCTGTTGAGGGTCTGCACTCATTTGAAGGAAGGAATCTTTGTTTTAAATACACTTGGAACATTGTTTCAGAGAAGAAGCTGGAGAGGAGAAAATAAGCTTTCTTTGCTCAGTTATTGCTCCTATAAAAGTATTGTTCTTCAGCTAATTAGGAAATAAAGCATTTGCTTCTTGATGAGAATATTTTGTGCAGTTTGCTTAGAATAGTAACTGGTCACATTTAATCCTATATAAACTTGAAACTGACCTCAGCCTCTTCCAAACTCTTGCATGGCTTGTGCCCTCTTGGACATCAAGCCAAGGGTTACTGTGAGCCTGATGTTGCTGTTAGTGCCTCCCATGGCCTTGACCCATGCTCTGTAGCTGGAACCTCCTGGAATCTCCCAGTTGAAGTTTACTTGGGGAGTCTGTGCTATCATCTTTGCCTAGTCTGAATCAAAAGCAACCAGAAGAACTCTGACTATTGTTCAAAGCAGTATTTTTGATCTTACAACTTCAATGCATATTTTGTTTTATTACTTATAAGATGTGGAACCTACCCCTGGATGAGGGACTCATTCCACTAGTTGGTTAAGTCTGCTCAGTTGTTCAATTACCAGCTGGCAGGTCCCAGTTTCTTTTCACTTCACTTCACAAGTAGAATTCTCATTCGGAATATATCCGATATTCATTTTGTTTCTTTCAGTTGCAACAAATCTTACAGACTATGATTTGAATTTCTAAAATACCATGTGTTTCTCAGGAAGTGGCATTTCTGGTAATGCAGACCTCATGATCCAAAAAAAGGCTACTAAAAAGCAGATTCATCTTTAATTATTACGTTTTTTTCTGAGTTTGTGGTCAGAGCTTGTCCTGGATCCATAAATACTGCAGAGTCTCAGGTGAGTTTCTAGGCTTCCCCTGCATGCACTCAGGCAGGTAGCAGATGGGCGAATCTTAATGCCCACCGTGAAGATGCTGTGGCACATACATGCAGGCGCTGCAGTGGAGGCTGGCTGCTCTCCTCCGTCTTCCCCACAGCAGGCCTGTGGCCTGCTCACCTGCGCTTCCCCGTGCTGTGTACAGCACAGCACAGCATCTATAGCAAAAGGAGGGGTCTGCAAGTGTTTGGAGAGTAAGACCTGCGTAGTTTGTTTCCTTCTGCCGAAGAACCTGGAACAGGCAAAGTCATACATGTATTTTTTTTTTTTTTTTTCCTTCAGAAGCATCAAGTTCCTTCCTGGGCCTTGACCTTTATAACGACTGCAGGTGAATCTTACCTATTTCCGTACTTACAGAGGGGCTCAGCCTGGGCTCCTTCCATGTTCACACGGTCCAAGTGGCAAGGGGAAGGGTGGAAACCACTTTGCTCCTGTCCCCATCTACCCAGAGTTGCCTTCTCCAATAGGCAAACACTGTTTGTTATTCAGTTCTTCCAGAGATTTAAATAAATGTATATGCAGATGTGTTGCCCGCCTTTTGTAGAGAAATGGCAATGTATTTGACAACTGCTCTGCACTCACAGTGTACATTTTAGCATGCCCCAAGTCTTTTCTGGAGACACGAAAAGACGGGATTCTTCCTTTTACCACCGTGGTGTAGCCTTCCAAGGAGTGGTGCTGCCCTTATCCATTTAGCTGTCCCCTGTGGGTGGACTTTCAGATTGTTTCCCATTTTTGGCACATGAAAACCCACATTTTCCAAATTCTATTCCTTTTCCTGCTTTAAAGCTTCTTTTGCTACAAAAGAAGAGGTTTCTTTTCCTAGAATCTCTTCTCCATTTATTCCCATTGTAAAAGTCTTAGATTTTATTTAATTTAAACATAAAATAAATTGACTTATGTATAACCCCAGGCTGTTATTTGTACTGTTATTTCATTCATGCAGAGACTAGGGTGGATGGCCTACTTTATTAACCTCTATTCCAAAGACATGTTCTTCCAGGCAAGGAAAGATAAAGAGATTTTAAAAGTGGGTCAAAGATCAGTACTGGAGGCATAGATTGGATTGTGGAAAAAAAGAACTACTCGTTCAATATCTCGTGTGTGCTGCATAAGATGCCATGGAATAAGAAAAAGAATGTATATATGTGTACTTACTTACACATGTGCGCACGTGGAGTTCCCGACATAGTGGGAAAGGTAAAATGTACCTACTGAAAAATGATAAGAAACCAGAACAAGATAAAGATAATACCAGGTGGCCTGGGTCAGAGGACAGCCAAGCAGCAAAGCAGATTGCCGGTTGAGAGTGATGAAAAAGTCGTGGTGGAGCTGACTCTTCCAGGCTAGGAAATGTCTGCTTGAGAGAGCAGCTGAGCAGAGGCCAGAGATGGGGCCAGAAAGGTGAGGTGTCCCTGAGGCTGAGGAGTGCTGTGGCATTGGGCATGGGCTTTGAAGTGTGAGTTTGGAGTTCAGGGGCACTGAGTGTGGGCCGTGAGCGCTGGGGTGGGGAGCTTTGGTAGCCTGACTAGACCGAGCGGCTGCTGTGGTTCCTGAAGAGAAGATTGAGCACAGCGTTGGGGGCTTTCCTGGTAGGTTTGTGTAGGATGGGGCAAGCGTGTGCAGGGAGAGAAGAAAAGGAAGTGGCAGGGAGGTCGGATTAGGAGACCAGTGCTTCAGATGATCCTGTTCTAGACACAAAGTATGCTTGAGAATGGAGAGAAAGGGTGAGTTGTTAAGATTTGTTGGTGAATTAGTTTCTGGTTCAGTTTGACGTAAAAGAGAACATGGAGTAAATGATGACGAATCATGCGAAGGCTGAAATCTTGGCGTACTGGCAGCCTGGTGGTATAATGGAAATCTGAGAAAGGCGAAGGTTATTAGTTCAGTGTTATCATGTGAGGTTGAGTGAGATATTCAAATATAAATGTCTCTTAGGTATTTGTAAAGATGAGTGGATTAAGGCTAAAAGAGGCATAGATTCAAGAGTTGCCTATAATTTTTGGTTATTGCACTCCCAGGATTGAAAAATAAAAGCTTTATTAGGAATAATGCTTTTCTAATCAGTGCTATAAAATTCTTTCTTAATGCCAAGTCTTGTAGGGTTTTTGTTTTTTTTTTTTTTGAGACAGAATCTCTCTCTGTCACCCCAGATAGAGTGCAGTGGTGTCATCACAGCTCACCG
>NW_012153174.1:7523598-7576932 GCF_000956105.1 Propithecus coquereli
GAACTCCTGAGCTCAAGCAGTCCTCCTGCTTCGGCCTCCCAGAGTGCTAGGATCACAGGCATGAACCACCATGCCTGGTCTTTGTGTTTTTTTATAAACTGTGGTAGGTAGAATTCTAAATGGACTCCAATATACCCACTTCTTACTGTATATTACATAATTCCTGGGACTGTGAATAGGATGGATTTTACTATTGTGATTAGGTTTTGTTATATGGTATAGTTGACTTTGGGAAGGGAGTTTATCCTCAATAGGCTTGACCTAATCCTGTGAGCCCTTTAAATCTGGGTCTGGAGGTCAGAAGCTGAGGAAGTGAGGAATTCAAAGCAGGAGAGGTGTTTATGTGCTGCTGCTGGCTTGAAGATGGAGAGAGCCACATGTCTAGGAGCTCAGAGCAGACACCAGCCGGTAGCCAGCAAAGGAACAGAGACCCCAGTCCTATAACCACAGTAGCTAAATTCTGCCAGCTTCGAGCTCCTTGAAAAAGGAGCTTGGAATTGGATTTTTCTCCAGAGCCTCTGGAGGGGAACTAAGCCTCACCAATACCCTGATATCAGCTTTGTTATACCCTGAGCAGAGGACCTGGTTAAAATGCACTGGACTTCTGGTCTTTGAAACAGTGAGCTAATAAATGGGTATAGCTTTAAGCCACTAAGTTTGTAGTTATTTGTTACACAGCAATAGAAAACTAAAGCAAAGTTTGTGAACAACAGTTGAAGGATGTAGGTAGTGTGGACCATTATATAAACCTACACACTTAAGACAGTGGGAATATGGGAATAGAAAGAAGTTAAGTGGTTGGCAAGAAATTCTACCATTAGCCCTCATTCCTTTCCTTCCCCACTGACCCTCTCCACTCCTTTCGTAGCACTTAGTGTACTGTGTCCATAATCAGCCTGAGCCTCGATGGGATCATAAGAACATACTGATTCAAAAGCCAAATTAGAAATTGTAGGATTACAAATGTTGTCTCAGTCCTTTGGGGCTAATAAAATGCTGCAGACTGGGTGGCTTATAAACAAACAGAAATTTATTTTTCATAGTTCTGGAGGCTAGAAGTCCAGGATGAGGGTGCCAGCATATTTGATGTCTCGTGAGGGTGGCTTCCTGGTTCATAGATGGCTATCTTTTTGCTGTCAACTCAATGTGGCTGAGGAGGAAGGCAGCTCCCTGGGCCTCTTTCATAAGGGCACTAATCCCATTCATGAGGGCTCTACCCTCATGACCTAATCACTTCCCAAAGCCCCAATACTGTCACATTAGGGATTAATTTCAATATAAGAATTTTGGGGGCACACATTCAGTCCATAACAGAAGTCAGTGGTTGTTAACAGAGTCAGAAGGACTTGAGAAGTCAAAAAGATGATTTTTCTTGGGAGCCTCCACTGCTAGGTGGTTTTCAGTGAAATACTGAATACTGAAACAAGGTTTTAGTAATTAGAATAAAAAGCAGATCCTTGGAGCCTCGTGTCATCTTGCCAAGGTGAATGTGCTATGGTAATGTGAAGAGTGGAAAGTAGCATGTGGACACAAAACTTCATGCTCACCTTCCATACATACATCTTTTCTGTGCAGAAGTGGTTACGTGGTTAACCATGGAAAAGAAAGTCATGTGTGGTCTTCTTTTATGAAAAATTGTCAGTAGTCTCCTTGTTAATACCACTATTAACTATATTACTGACTGTGAAACATGCATGTAACACTCAGTTTTCTGTTTAATGATGGAAAAGGTATGTTCTGTGAATATTTATAAGCATCAGGAAAAGAATTCTAGGAATGATTTTGAAAAATTGAAAAGGGAAATAAGTAAGTGGAATATAAAGTTCCCATAAAGTTCAAATATATACAGATGAAAGGGCTAAAAACAGTTTCTACCAGAGGTTCCTTAGACCTTATTCTGAAAGTTGTAGTAAACTGAACTTTATAGCTGCAATGCCAAAGAAATGACTGGTAATGTGTTCTCTGTGACTAGAATACATTTCCTAGGCAGGTGGAAATGAACAAACTTTAGGAGAAGCTAGTCATTTATTACATAGACTGGAAGCTTATTGGGCGGTGAGTTTGTATATGAAGAGGGCATCATAGGATATTATGAAGTGAAGAGAAGCATTACCAAGATCCTCATAGTGTGCACGAGCAGGTGAGTGAGAGAGTTCTTCCCCTCTGTCCCTTTCAGTAGGTATCATTATCAGATAATTTTTCCAGAAGAGGTTTCTGCAAGGAATAAGGAGAGAGGCAGCTTCTAACAGAACAAAGGTTACATAGACAAGACTCGACTTTTGTGGGCTAGCCTTACCCCAAATTGCATTGTTAAAATTTTGAATTTATAATTGATGATAGCCTAAATTACTTAGTGTTTTAACTGTATTTGAGACCACAAGCATTTCTTCAATATTTTCTCAAGTCCTTGAGACACTTAATTCTCCCTCTTGACTTCCTCTTCATCTTAGAAACTGCAATTTCCTTTGTAGGAACAACTTCCTGCTGGGTGCTGCTCTCTTGGGCCACTTCTGTCTTGGGTGCCCGTGTTTTTATCTAAAGCCGTAGTGCGTTGCAACATTAGCCGTTTCATCATCGTGTGGATTGGGAAAGTCTGTCAGGAGGTCACAGTTGGCCATCCCTACACAAGCTTCACACTTCTTGGCTGCTGTGTCATGACGGACAGTTGGAGTTCTGAACAGCAGCTGGAAGAGGATGCTTTGCAGAAGGGACTTCTTTTCTGGAGATGTATTTTCACCACAATCTAAAAAAGATCTTACACAGTCCAGTGCTGTTTTACTTTATGGTCATATTCATTAATGTCCAACAGTGATTTTCTTGGTTTGTCTGTTTATTTTTACTTTTTAAGGGGTCCTCACCCCCATTGTAGGAGAGTTTTTTTTCTTTAACAGAATCGAAAGAAAGTTCTATTTTTTTCATCTTCTATTCTTTCCTGTTTTCTGCCCTGCAAGTCTGTTGTGTACTGTTAATTTCATCTTTTCTGTATGGGATCTGGTTTCGTGATTATCTCTTGAAAAGATGGTTTTGTAGGCACAATAACAGGTCAGAAATGATTAACCTGTGGAGTGAGTAGCGTCTATAAATTTCATCATGGTCTTCGGAGGGTCTTTTTCTGCGTGTGACATCTAATGTAGCAAGAAATCTGTCTGCTCTCATAAGGCAGAAGGAACCTCTTTAGTTTCCTTCTTTATCAACTACAGAAGTGGTGCAAAGTTTATTTCCCCTTTGTTGCAGTTCAGATAGGACAGTTGCCTCTAGAACTCCCGACACATAAGGGAAAAGTATATCATGAAATAAAAATTTTTTTCTACTGTTATTTAGAGATCAGATGAACAGAAATTTTTGGTAAGTGATGTGGTCAAGATTTTATTTCATATTTTCTTACATAGTAGATTTCTCTATGCCAGTCTTGGAGCCAAGCATACAAAAATCCTTTCAGGGAGCTCACAGTCTCAAAGAAGGGATAGATGTGTATACAAATAGTTGTAGTGAATAGAAATTCAATAATAGAAACAGTATAATATGTGGTGGTGACTAGCCTTCTATGGGTGAAGAAAGACCCCGTAGTGGATGATGTGAAAGCAGGTATAGGGAAATGCTGTCAGATTCACTCATAATAGAATATTGGGGTGGGAGAAAGGCTTCACAGATGAAGGATGTGTGAATAAAGTCTGTGAGTAGGAGTTTGCCATGTGGGTAGAAAAGAGGAAGGGCATTCCAGGTAAAAGAAACCGTATGTGAAATATATATATAAACCAACTAGCTTTCTGGGGAAACTTCAGTAATTTGATATAGTTGAATTAGGCTTTTTTGTGGAAAAGCAGCAGGAAATGAGATTAGAGAACTAAGATTATGAGGGCCTTGAATGCCAAACTATTTGCTTTTTATTTTTGTTTGAAAAAAAATAGAGATCTTTTCCCATATTTAAAAGAAAAAAAAGAACAAAAAACTCACACCTTTCTTGACCACACTTCCGTGTGGCTCCTGCCTCATTCCTCTGCTCCTGTTTAAAGCAAAACCCCTTGAAACATTGTCTAGGTTTGCCGTGTCTTATGTCTCCTCTCTCATCCCTCTTGCTGCCTACAGTCCAGCTTCTGTCTCTGACCTCCACAGTTCTGGTCAGCAAGGACCCACGCAAGGTAGAATCCAGAGGCAGGCTCTCCATCCTCATCCTGCGTGGCTTACGAGCAGCACTGGGACTGATCACTTGCTTTTCTTTAGACACTGTAAGCAGAGATTTATTTATTTTTTTAGGGAAGAGAATGAAAATCATCAAAGTGTAGGTGCTGCTTCATGAAACTCTTGTTTCAATTGCAAACATGTCTGTCTTGCCAGGTGAAATGTGTGTTGCCGTGCAAAGAAGTTTGAAAAACTTTGAAAACACTGACGTAGATCACAGGGATTGGACAACTTGGGCTCAGATGGCCAGTTTGGAGCCCACTGGTCGCTAACCCTGTGCCTGGAGCAAATTACTTAACCTTTTTGAGTCTTTTGGATTAGTTCAGGCTACTAGAACAAAGTACCATAAACAAGGTGGCTTATAAACAACAGAAACTTATTTCTCAGTTCTAAAGGCTGAAAGTCAGAGATCGGGGTACCAGCATGGTCGGGTTCTGGTGAAGGTCCTTTTCTGGGTGCAGTCTGCTAACTTCTTATATCCTTGAGTGGCAGAAAGAGAATGAACTAGCTCTCTGAACTTTTCTTATAAAGGCACTAATCCCATTCATGAAGGTTCCGCCCTCATGACCTAATTGCCTCCCAAAGACCCCATCTCCAGATACCATCACATTGGTATCAACGTATGAATTCTGGGGGGAGGATGGGACACAAACATTAAGTTCATAATAGTTTCCTTCTCTGTACAATGAGTGTAATAATTCTGATCTCACATGGCTGTAGTAAGGATCAAAAGAGATCATGAAGATAAAGCCTCTGGCACACAGTAGGTTGTTTAAAAGAAAATAGAGAGAGCTCATAAATAGATGGCTAGGTTCTACCCAGTGAGATAGAAATCCTCTGCTTGGAACTTTCTGGGATGCATGAATCACCTTTCAGCTTGACTGCTCATATTATCTTTCCTCTGGCTCTGCCATACTGGCCACATCGTGGCTCTCCAGACATGGTGGGCTATTCATTCCTCCATCTTACTGCCCCTCCTATTATCTTTGCCTGGAGCACCCTCTTCTTCCTGACCTCTGCCCCATACTGTGAAACATCTACTCATTTTCAGGTCACCTCTTTTGAGAAGACTTCCCCGTCAACAACTTCCTTGCCCAGAAACTCAAGTCCTCCCATGCCCCATGTGTATTATAGCGCCTGTAACTCTTTATGTTACTGATATGTTTGCTTTTCTGTTCCTTTTTCTATATTGTAAGTTTCTCAAGGTCAAGAAAAATGCCTTATTTATCTTTTGTTCCCAGCCTAGAACAAAGTCTGGCTCATAGTAAATGTGAAATTAGTATTTGATAGGTAAGGGTAGAAAGGTTTACTGTTTCCATAGCCAGTACTAGGCATTAGGGATAAATAAGACAAGACACTGTCTCTGTCCTTAAGAACCTTATAGTGCCTTTTATACTCTTTCATTTAATCCCTCATAATGATTTTGTGGAATAGGCATTATTTTATTTATTTTTTTTTTTTTTGAGACAGAGTCTCACTCTTTTGCCCGGGCTAGAGTGAGTGCCATGGCATCAGCCTAGCTCACAGCAACCTCAAACTCCTGGGCTCAAGCAATCCTACTGCCTCAGCCTCCCGAGTAGCTGGGACTACAGGCATGCGCCACCATGCCCGGCTAATTTTTTGTATATATTTTTAGTTGGCCGGTTAATTTCTTTCTAATTTTAGTAGAGGCGGGGTCTCGCTCTTGCTCAGGCTGGTTTCAAACTCCTGAGCTCAAACAATCCGCCCGCCTCGGCCTCCCAGAGAGCTAGGATTACAGGCGTGAGCCACCGCGCCCGGCCTGGAATAGGCATTATTAATCTTTTCTTTTAGTTGGAGACATTGAGGCTCAGAGAGGTTAAAAAACTTATTCAGGTTGCACCACTAATAGAACACAATGCCTAAAATTCTTAGCAGGGATTTACTCTGCTAGTCTTAGAGGAAATGGAAAGGAAGAGGTTAGAGAACTTATTCTTTAATCCCCAGGCTTGTGATCTAACTGTGGAAAACAGAGGTAAACATGAAAATATTCAGCACACTACTATGGAATGCATTCTTTAAATGATATTAAAAAACCATTAAAAGTCTCCCATTTATCTGAGTAGTGTTTCAAATGGTGCCACTACTTTTAAAAATAATAATCTCCACCTTCTCTTAGTTGAAAAGGTTAAATTAAAAAAAAAATCAAATTTTTAAAAATTCTATAAACTAATTTCCTAAGTTGCCAATTTTTATGTCAAAAAAAGTCGAGATTATCATTGTGTAACTCTTACTTAGGTAGGGTACATTAAACAATTCTGATCAAGCAAAGTTTTACCCATAGTGAAGAGAAAATTGGGCATATAGTTGGCATACGTTAGTAATTAGCCTGACTTTTGGCAATTTGAGGGAGACACGCATTCAAAATATTTGCAGTTTCAAGGTTTAAAATGTGGCAAGAGTGTAGGTGGTGTTTTTTCTTTTTAAAGAAACAAGCTAGTGCTTTTCATTATATAGGCTTAGAGTAATGTGCTCTAGCCATATCAAATCAATAATTTTTCAATGGATTCAAAGTCATTGAAATTAAGGAGGGTTTTAGTGTAGGCCCAAACTGTTACTGTTTAAAATTTCCAAAGAACTCACATTAATATTTGATTGTGTTGAAATGTAGTATTCTGGCTTAAAATCCATTTTAAAAAATTCTAAATTAAAAAGATAAAGGTGAAAGATAATGATCTTCAGTTGTTAGTAAATATCCAGGGGAACAGGCCTAGGAGAAATAAGTTGCTTGCCCCTAAGGTTTACTTTTTAAAGTGCTACTGTCAACTCTAGTAATCATGTGTTACTGTTTTGTTTTGTTTTTTTAATGAAAATTGGTCTTTTCTTGACCTGTGGGCATATGCTCTTTTAGGTTAATTTGTTTTAACTCATTCTAGGTGTGGTGATGGTTTCTGCTGAGCCATCTTTTTTCTTTTGTCCATCTGGGAAATTTTTAAAAATAGGATTAGGGACAGATATGGAGAAAGTCAATCAAAAGGGATTTTAGAAGAAAATAAAATAGATAAACATGGCATTTCTCTAGAAATTAAAACAGCATAATAGAAACCAATTCCATTAAAGCCTTGTTTGCCTTATGTATATCCTTAGTTGTCCATTTACACTTTTATTGTTTATATACAGACTCTATTCAAAATCAATTAAACTTTGTTACCTAGAATAACAATGAAAATATAAATTATCTCAAATTGTTTGGACTTAATTATTTTGCCTTGCATATGTAATTCTGAAGTGTAGATATCTGTGTAGGTTGACGTTTGTTTTCCTACTTTTTTATGTCTTTCAAGATATAGAGAATATCTTCCTGTTTGTCTCCAGCCCAGGCCTCTTTGTGACGTTTAGTTTTATATGCTGTCCTCAGTTTTAGCTGGGTTTTAATATTCTAATTTGTTCTGGACAACCCCGCTTTCAGTTATACTTAATTTAATCAAGGAGGCAAAGTCTTCTATTGTAAGAAATGCCATTTACAAACAGACAACATGTAATTATAACAATTGAGGCCAGGTAGATTTGTAGACAATTTTGAAGGCATGTGATTCTCTTGTTTTGCTTTGTCTAGTTTAGAAATTTTATTCTTTTTTAAAAAATTTTGGATAAACTAGATCAAGATTTAATAGCTATTAAGAAAACAAAAATAATAATGTTTTTCTAAAGCAGGGCCTTCATAGAAATAGGTCTAATTGTTCCATATTCTCAGGCTATTAGAAATGTCTTGTAGTTTCTTTTAAGATAGTTGTCATTAAATCAGTAAGTTGTGGGCGATGAAGAAAGATATTTGAATAGATTCTGGGCTCTTACAAGTATTACTAAGAACATAGCACAATAGAAAAGCTTTTTCTGTGTGAACTTTTTCAAAGTTCTGCATTATCTGAATGCTTAAGATTTATGTTAATGCTGGTCAAGTGTTCCCAGGAAGTTTGTATCAGTCCTGGGAAATCTATCATCTTACACGACCTTAAAATAGAATTTTTTCTAAGAAAAAAACTTTTCAAAATCTCCTCTCACCATGCCTTTTTTAGAGGCTTTATGTTAGACATGCTTTGAGGTCTTCTTTGAGCAACATTGAATCCCACTATTGAGTAAATTAAATGTTTTAAGCTTTTTGGTTGTAAGACCCAGTTGTAGGAACTGTACAGTGATTGGACATCAAAAAGATTCTTTATTACTGCCTGGCTTAGACGATGGAAGAGATCATGTGGCAAGTAATGTGAGCAGTCTTAGAGAGCTGAGAGCAGCCCCAACTGACTGCTAGCAAGGAAACGGGACCCCAGTCTGCAAGGAACTGAATCCTGCCACAACCACACGAGATTGGAAGAGGATTCTGAGCTCCAGATGACAAGGCAGCCTAGCCAGGGCTTTGATTTGAGCCTGGGGAGGCCCTGTGTGGGCCTCTTCTGTTTGCCCAGGTAAAGTTTGTACAGGATTGTGAGCTAATAAATGGGTGTTGTTTTAAGCTGACAAATTGGTGGTGATTTGTTATGAAGCTTAAGAAAACCAATACAGGGGAATGTGAGCCAGTCTGGACTATCCCAGTGCCAGTGGCAAAGTCTTAACTTACGTTTTCTTGTCACAGCATTTGGTGTTGGACTGAGGTTATAATGGGTGCCAATAGATAGAAAGTTGAATTTTAAAATTCATTTATACTTCTGATGTAGGTGATTTGAATATTAGAGTTTTATTGGAGCATATTAAGGTACATTGAGTGATGAGGAAAAAAATCTTAGGATTTTCCTTCATCTTTTTTTAAATTTTGTTTTAAGCTAGAAAAGACATTGAGAAAAATTATCTTTATTAAAGCTCAGTTGGTCTGGATTGAGGCTGGCAAACTGTAGCTTACAGGCCAAATCTGCCCTACCACCTATGTTTTTGCAAATAAAGTTTTATTGGAACCCAGCCACACTCATTAGTTTATGTGTTATTTTTGGTTGCTCTCATACTACAGTGGCAGAGTTAAGTATTTGTAACAGACACTGCATGACCCACAAAGCCTAAAATATTTACTATATGGTCCTTTGTATTAATAGAAAAATTTCTGACCCCTGTTCTGGATGATGACTTGCTTTCTAGCCATATTTATTTAACCTTAAATGGATTCAACAGATGAGGACTGATACTTCTTTAAGTCCTGAACTTAAGTTATTTTTTTAAAAAAATGTATTCAGCCATACCTGATTATCAGAGTTATATAGGCTAATTTTTACTTCTTACTCTGCTCAAGTGTTGGGGAGTGTGTTAAACTTAATAAAAATCCCGTAAATTTATGTGTCTGGGGTCCCCAAGATCATTTCCAAGTTCAGTGATTTGCTAAAAGGAATCACAGAACTCAGAAATGGGTATACTCATGGATATGGTTTATTATAGCAAAGGAAACAAAGCAAAAGGTGCACCAGGAGCAGTCAGGAGGAGACCAGGCACAAGCTTCCAAGAGTCCTGTTCTAGGGGCATTGCACAAGACACACTTAGTTCTTCCAGCAATGAACTGTGGCAACACATGCGAAGTGTTACTTATCAGGGAAGCTCACTTGGTCCTAACAGTTCAGGGTTTTTATTTAGGTTCATTTATGTAGGATCACACTGCCTGCGTGACTGACCACAATTACTGAAAACTCTGGTTCCCCAGAAGGAAACGTGTTCACCATAAATTCCACTGTTTGTACAGACTACCCAGACAAAGTGGTACAGTGTGGCCAAGGCTCTGAGCATTCAAAACGTTTCTATGAGAATATTCCAAGAGCTCAATGCCCAAGGAGAGCCAGTCATGGTCCAGTTATGAGAACCGGCCCTTTGTGGTTGGAGCAACTCAGCCTCTGAGTTAATGCATTCATGAACTCTCCATAATAAGGATCTTAAGTGGCATGTATTTCAGAAACACAAAATGTTCTGCTAGCTATAATTACATTTCAAAATGTCCTTTTAGTGACTTGATTATTTTTAGTAGTAGTATCTTATTTTTCACATAAGAAATACCTGTATGACTTCATAAATCAAGTCCAGAATAACTTTATAGTATTATGGTTATTTAAAGGTTCACCCAGATAAGCATTGTTATGTTTGAATTCACAATTTAAACCAAGTATCTTCCCAAGAGTGAGGTTTCCAGGACTACCTTTGCTGTTTCTAGTTTTTATAGGGACTGAAAGTGTCTTGCACTTTTTCTCATAGTTCATATTCTTGCATGAATATCAAAGAGTAATCATTTTCAGAGATGACTTATCTCCATAATTTTGTTTTAGCTCATTGTGGCCAATAAAATTCCCAACAGTATATTAAACATTATTGTTTCACTATTGAAATAGTGATGAAACAAGCATTATGAAACATTACATCTTTTACTAAAGTCCTTGGTGTATCACCTTCATTGAACCTCATGGTTATGGAAAAATATATAGGACAAATTTGTTCTTCAGAGCTAATTGTTTTGCCTTTCCTCATATTTGCAGCTATTGAAGTTAAATGTATATGTATCCCCTCCCCCCCCACTCCATCTTCTGCCTGCCATATTTTCTAGGCAGAGCCTGGTACAGGGTGTGTAGGATGCTATGTGGATAAGTGAGGATTCCTGAGATTTTTCTCTTGCGTGACTCTGGGACAGCTACATATTAATCTTCTGTTTCCGTTTACCTCATTTGCCTTCTTCCACCACAGAGTAATCTCATGAGGATTATTTTGATAAAATTTAATTATTTCAAAGAAGCACCATCATAAACATATATGGTGAGGTGCCACTTGTGAGACGTTCAGCCAGGGCCTTTGGGGGGCTACCCTTGTATCTGGAAGGAGGCCCTGAGTCTCTGCCATAATTGCTATTAGATTTGCTTTACAGGTGAGTGTTTGGGGCTCTTAGTGACTTGACTTAATTATGAAAATATGGCCAGATGTGACACTCTAAAGAGCAGAATCTATAGTTTATTAATCTTTATAGTCATTCTGATGTCCCGCATTGAACCTTGCTGTTTCCTGGTCCCAAAACCCAAGCCAAACAAGAAGGGGGTTGTGACTTTGGCAGTCAGTCAGGAAAGCTGTGTGGAGCAGACTTGGCACCGTAGCAGTGGGGCCAATTAACAGCCTTGCAGATGGAGAGAAAGGAAACTCAGCTGGCATGTGCAGAACTGCATTACCTCAAAGTCCAAAATAATGATTCTTCACAAGAATAACTGCAAGCTGTCATTAGATTATTCAACTATATTCAGCATATAATATTTAAGAAGATAGGAGTAGAAATAAGTAGAAATTTCTACTTTGAAATAAAGTAGAACATATGATGGAAGATTTCACTTCCAAGGAAGTTCCATTAAAACGATGAAAATATAAAAGTTATTAGCAGTTCAGTTCAATGAGATGCTCAGTGAAAACCTGGTTATATTGTGGCCAAAGGAGTTTAGGAAAGACTGCGTATTACTACTCCTCTTAGAGGTCACAATATACACAAGTGTATTAAAGGCTCCAGCGAAGTCTTACTGTGGAGACCTGTTGAACTTTATTCAGCTGGGTTTATTCAAACCGTGGAGCTCCTTGTCCCCTTAATACCTGTTGCCATCTCTCCTGCCCACAGTCCAGGACTGTCCGCTCACTCATCACTGCTTTTGCTTTTGTTTTGTTTTATTTTGTTTTTGTTTATTGCCTTTGTTCCCTTAGTGCACCCACCTGGCTCGATTCCTCTGAAGCTTCTACTTTCTCAGGGCTCCTCTCTCAACTACTTCCATTTTCCCCCTTCTCAATCCTCCATTGCATAGGATTTTGATTCTTTGCCTTGGATAATGATAATAAAAAGCCTGGCTCGTAGCCAGAAGCAACCTGCATCTTGCCTCTGATTCCATTTGCATAAGTAAACAGATTTTTAAAACATGGTGTCTTTTTTGTTTCTCTGTTAATTTAAGGCCCAGGTTTTGAGTGTAGATCTGAGTTGGATGACCCCTCAGGCTCCACCAGCCCAAGAGCAATGCATGCTGCCCCTGCCTGGGTCCGGCCGAAGGTGCCATTGCAGAAAGACTTAGGCCTGCGTCTCTCACCGAGCATATTTTGAAACAGAGAGAATAGCCAGACAGGTCATATCACAGTTTGTATCAAAATTCCAAAATTTATGCTATTTTCTTTTTCTTTCTATGATCACTGTAGACAACATGCAAGAGGTCCTTGGAGGCTCAGGGGACCATATTGCTGGGTGGGAGGACTGCTGTGTTTGCTGTGGGGTCCTCGTGGCCCATGGCACACTCTTCTCCACGCTCAGCGACTGCTTGATGAACTTTGAGTGACCTAGCAGGTTATTTCCTTGAGCATGGTAATTCTCCTCCCCTTTTCTCTTAAGGTGTGCCCGTGCCCTGCAGTTTCTCATTTTCTCCTCAGGCTCCTCAGAGCAGGCCCTTGGCGGTGAAGATGAGTGGAGTGGTGCTTTTTAAACCCACATTGGTACAAGTTGAGTTCTCTCATTTTCATTGGGCTGCAACTTGGGTTTGGGAACACATATGTGGTTTGAGGAAGGCAAGCCAAGTAGTTTTCAGAGGTGTAACCATGGGTGTAGCTTGTGAAACCTGTTTACCTCAGAAAAGGATTTTTTTTTCTTGAATGTGTGAGAAAACTTACAGCTTTTCCTCTCAGTAGCTGGCTCTGATTTTCATGGATAAAGTTTCAGTCACAAAAAGCACACCATGTAAACAGTGAAAGTACATCTCTTATCAGTAGTTTAAACCTTTCTATTGTCTGGACTTGTGTTGTTTTATTGGTTTTAATCCCAATAGAAAATAAAATTTTGTTAGCAACTGGGAGGTAGTCTCCATTTTTGGTGGTTTGCTGTCTTTTTTCACACGGCCAGTGAAACTTTTGTTGAATAGCCAGAGAGCAGCCCACGTCATTGAAGATGTGTGTGGATTATGACTCCACTAGGATATAAAGACCACATTGGATGAGCACTTCGAGTTTTCCCCCCACTGTATTCATTATACCTAGAATGATTCCTGATAACACAGTAGACATGCCATTTGTTAAATGAATAAATTCCATTTTAAGAAGTGGGAGTGGAAATTAAGGCATTTGATAACCAAATTTATTGGCATATCAGCCCCCAGCGCTTTCTTATTCCCCTTAAGTTTTCAGAGCAGTCTCGATTGGTAATTTTACCTTCTGTAGCATTTTTGTTGTTGCCCCCCACTGCCCAGCCTCCTTAAAAACAGTTAATGGTTTATACGGAGTTTAGAAGCTTTTAAACAGGGATAGCCGTATAATTCTCTTGTTCTTTTCTTACAGTGCTGACTGTAATGTGACTTTAAGGAAGGAAGGTTGAACTGAGGATAAACAGGGTGAACTTACCATAGCACTGCACTGGGTGATGTCAGAAGCTCCTACAAGGGCAGGTCTGGGCCTGGTCAGTAATTGGGTGGGAGGCCTCAGAGAGCAGAAACCAGCGCTCAGCAGGATGTGGCATCGTGAGCCTGCCTGGCCTGCAAGTCAGGGCACAGCCAGCACCTGCCCCACATGGCACCAGGCACATGGGGTGTCCTCCCAGAGCCACCCCATGACACGCCTTTGCCCGTTGGCTGAGACCAAAGACTTGAGACTTTAACTTTTGCATGAGAGTGACAAGTTTTCTGTCTTACAATTGGTTATCTTGAGGAATGATTTTAGTCAGTGCCCTTCCTTTGTTCTAGCTGGGTAGCATTTGGCTACAAAGGTATTATTTAAAAATAAGGAGGTGATCATTTATCAGTGATAGTCCACTGTTGCTCTTAGTGTGACCTTTCTATAAATTTTAGAATTAAAAGCTTTAATTTCTGAATGTTATAGAGCAATGTTTCATCTGGCTAATCTGTTTCATTTGTCATTAAGGCAGCTTTACCACAGAAGTACAGCTTCATCTTGCAATTAGACTCTGATTTCTTCCTGGCTTTGTTCGTAGGCACAGTTTTTCATCTACGAGGCCCCATACATGTAGACTTCATATGTGAATTTAGATTAAGATTTCGTTTGCAGGAATTGGGACACTGCATTTCAACGGTAGCTCATCAGGTATGCAGGGCAATCACAAGGGTCTTTTAAGAATATCACATGAATTATGTAGAGAATTATGCTCATTTATCAATTTTTAAATTTAAAGTTTATGATAGTTATTTAAGCATTTTTAATTTTATTTTTTAAAGAAAAAGTGATATTGTTGAATATCCACCTGTTTAGAATATCATAGGATTTTCTAATTGTTTTTTTGGTCAGCTCACATAAGTATATGCACGGGCTTCTCATGCTCCGCCCGCCCCCCGCCCCCACCTGTTGCATACATTACTGAAAACCTGGCAGATTGCGAGAGAAACAGTGGGTCTTTTTCTTGTCATCTTGGCTACCCACTGTTATAGAATGTCAAAATAAAGAATTCCCAAAAGGAATGGAAATCACGGAGTCATTGCAACTCTTAGTGTACAACCTGTGGGAGGCTGTGGTAGGACCGAAGCCACAGAAATGCACCTTAACTTTCAGAGAGCCCAGGAGGTAGGATGCTGTGCTGGTGTGTCCTCGCCCCTGCCTACCATGAGGGAATCTTATAGATATCCTTTCTTCTCCAGTGGCTTCTTTGCCAAACAGCTGCGTTTCCAGCCTTCTGCCAGGTGCTCTGTGTCCCTGTGCTGGTACTGTGAGCATTTAAACTCCAAATAGTCTCTTCTTTCTCCTTTCTTTGCTCCTAAATGTGTTCTTTATCCATCTAAATGTGTTCCTGGCTGGCATGAACTTTGGCCTCTCCTAGAACATCCCTTGAACCGACTGACTCTTTCTCTGAAGTGTTTTCATTAGTACTATTTGGTTACGGAACTGTTTTAGGATAATAATTATTAAAGTAATGGGCAGGAAATGATCAACACCTGCCAGTGTACTGAATTACTTTCAGTACATTAAAATGCTGTATTAACTTAATTTGCCAGAACATTTCATCAGTGGAGTTGGGGATAGTAACAAGTCAATGCACAGATTTTACCACAGACCCAGACCCCTGGTATGGAGAAACCAGTGAATGGGTGTGGGTAAATTTTCCCAAATTCATCATTATTCTAAGAAAATAAATGTGGAGCATAGTCCCCACTGCATATGGGTTTGTTCGTTTATCTTTATGTAAGAAGACATGTGTGCTCTCTCTTTCTGTGCACACACACGTGGGCACACACTTTCGTATTTAATTAAGCTTTAGAAAATCATCAGTTTTTGTCAGTATAACTCTGCATTTGTGTTTTTATAATTATAATCTTTATATTTTATAATTAATAGAAAGGCTTGGGCTTGCCATGTGGCTTTTATTTTTTTGACTGAAAGATAGAAATCCAGGTAGTCTGTTCATCTTTTGTGATGCAGTGTTTCAGTGAACTCAGTATCCCTAAATAATACAAGACGGTCATAGTATAAGATGTTCATGTTTTGATATATGGTATTTAATATTCTCAACTTACTGTTTTGATAGAGCATTTACCAAACTTTAAAATAGGAAAGATACAGAGAAATACCTGTACAAAAATGATAACAATTTATGAAGGATTCTACTATTTTCCCTGCTGAATTCCGATGACTACATTGGCATGTATTGTTTTGTTCAATGAATTTTTGAATGAGAGTTTAACGCTCATTTTTAAACCCCAGCCCCATAAAGCAAAACCATCAGTATTTCTGGTGAAACTACTCCTGAATCTTTGTTTTTATATAGACTTAAACCTTCTTGTTAGCTTTTGAGAAAAGAACGTAGCTTTACTGATACTTCTGCCTTTCTATTTTCTTTCGAATTACTAAAATAAAGCTTTTAAAGACTAATGAAACAAATCTGGCGTTGAAGAAAAGGTGGAAATATCTAAAATCAGTTTCTTTTTTAGCACTTCAGTATAATTTGTACTAAAACTGGTATCTGTAGGTCCTATTGCCCTGATACCATGTTTAGGAACATTTTTTTTTTTTAAGTTAGCAGCAAACATTTTAAAATCAGGAGAGTTCGCTTAAAATTCAGATGTCTTTACCATCTCTTGAAGTATAAGAAACTCTGGTAGCGAAGGGGCAGATTCCCCACATTGCAGGAGGCAGCCTGCTCTGAGTAGCAGCGGTCAGCTCAGAGGGCTACTGGGCTTCCCTCAGTACCTGGCAGCCTCCTCCTTCCTCTCACTGCCTAGGGCTGAAGGCCAGAAGCTTAGACCAGACCCTTTGCTAGAAAATTCCATTGGTGATTCAAGTCAGTTACCACTGATATATTTTTGTTTATCTAGATGGCCTAAGAAGTATTTCTATATTTCTTGTTCTGTTCATTTTGAAGAGAGAACAAACATCCCTAGTTACTTAACAGCTTGGAATAATGTGTCCTCTTCATGAGCTAGCTTCCTGCCAGTCTCTTTTTGTCTTTTTTGTTCCTTCTCTCCCTATTTTGTGTTGTTTTGTTTTTTTCTCTTTTGGCATGTAAGTATCTGGATCCTCTAAGTAGGTTTTATAATCCCTACTTTGAATTTACTAAATTTTAAATATTTTTAATAAAAAATTAATACATGTTCGTGGAAAAAGTTTTCGGTTAGAACAGTAAAGAGAAAAGTAAGCATCTCAGTGCCCAGAAGTAATGTAGTTAAGTTTCTTGTGTAGTTTTCAAGAACAGTTTTTGGTGTATATGAGAACATTCCTGTGTGCGCCTGTTTTTTTTTTTTTTTGCACCAATAAGGTCTTCCTGTGTAATACATTGCTCTTGTAATTTTCTGTATCCTTATAAAGACTTAATGGATCTATTGCATTCCTTGTAATGGTTGCATAAACCAACACTTGATTAGTACATAATTCTAGTTTTTTGGTTTTTGATTTTTTTTTTTTTTTTACAAACTATGCTACAATGTGCCTCTGTGTACATTTGAATTAATATACCCTATAAGTATAATTGAAAATATCTACATTTTAATTTTTGACACATATCGCTGTTAGTCCGCCAATACAGTCACTCTGATTTACTTTTTCCTTCAGTAGCTGTCCACGTGCTGACCTCCACCCTGCCGTTCCCAGGGACTGAGCAGCTTGTCTTGACCATTGGTGTCATGTTTCCTTTGAATGCCTGTTTGCATCCTTTGCTCATTTTTCCCATTGTGTTGGCTTGCCTTTTCTTACTGGCTCATGGGAGTTTTTTGTATAATACATTAAAGAAAACTAGCTGCTTGTTAGTTGTGGCAAGTTTTTTCTTTCTCATCCTCATCTTTTTTTATGTTTTTTTTTCCTTTGTTTTTTACCACTTTGCCTGTCTTTTAATTGTTTCTATTTGTGAATATTTTTGTACACATGTAGTCAATCTTTTTTTTTTTGCGGACTTTGGGTGTTGTGTCGTACTAGAAAGCCCTTTTCCCAGTTTGCAATTGTTTAAAAAATGCATTCATATTTTGTTTTAGTTCTTTGTAAATACATTTTGATTTTTTTTTATCCTTTGGGAATTTATTTTGGTGTAGTGAGAGGGATGAAGCCTTTTTTCTTTCTAGATAGGTAGTCAGTTGTCCCCAAGTAGGTTTTTTTTAACCCCTCACTGATTTGGACTCTTATTTTTCCTTTCCTTTCCTTCCCCTTCCCCTTTCCTTCCCCTTCCCCTTTCCTTCCCCTTCCCCTTCCCCTTCCCCACCGCTGTGGAAGGTAATTTGGAGATACCTCAAAGAGCTAAAAATAGAAATACCATTTGATCCAGCAATCCCACTACTGGGCATCTACCCAAAGGAATAAAAGACATTCTATGATAAAGACATCTGCACTTGAATGTTTATAGCAGCACAATTTGGACGCTTATTTTTATTATTTTTTATATGCAGTCTTATTTGTGTTTGGGTCTATTTCTTTAATCTTCATGCTGTTTCATTGGTTTGTCTATTCCTGTATTGGTACCAAACGTTTAATTATTATAGCTTTACAATATAATTAATTACCTTGTAGGAGTAGTTGCCCTTCATTTATTTTCTTTTTTAGAATTTTCCTCACTTGAATTAAAAAAGCTGGAGGGAAATCCTTTAAATTTAATAGGGTGATTCTACTTGGTGTAAAAAGTATTTGTATATTATATATAATTTCTAATTACTTGTTGAGCTGAGGCTCCCAGGTTCAGTGAGAGCACCAGGCATATGCAGGCCTGGGGAGAAAGGACAGCTTCTTGGAAGAGTGGAGTCGGGAGTGGTGGGGAGCAGGCTGCCCCGTAACTAGATGGCTGTGGAGGCTTGAGGAAGTCACTGAACTGTCCCTGTGTTTCCTCATTTTTATGGGACAGCCTCTCCCAGCATAGTTACTGACATTTAGATATAATTAATAGTTTTCTGTCACTATTTTTCACTCATCTGTTGTGAGGAACAAATGAGGTAATATATGTATGAGTACTTTAAAACTGTCAGAGCCTTGTGTGAGAACTTGATGGTGATGGTGATGTTATTATTGTTTTTGTCTTACTTTAATTGAAGGGAGTCTCATTTGCTCATGCTCCAGAAAATAAGTGGGCGTAGAAGAGAGGGAGCTGTGAGTTTGCTGCTATTGCCGCGGCTCAGCACTCCTGTTCCAAGACAGTGCTGAAGGCAGGCCTCCCTGGTTGGGGGTGTGTAACCTCAAACATGAGAAGGACTTGGGGGAACATGGGTGGTGTGTTGTCCACAAGGCAGGGAAAAACATGGTGTGAAAACCTGAAAGCAGGTCGGGCGGCTGGGGAACGAACAGCCAGGAAACAAGGCCTGGAGGGAGCAGGGGCCATGTGAGGCCTGGGAGGTCATTTATGGAACCTAAAGGGGGAGAGTGTGACAATCTGACTCAGGTGATTCTGACTATGGTGTGGAGGGTGGCTCGGGGTGGGAGTGGAGCAGCTTAGAAGTGTTGCCACAGTGGGGCGCGGTGGGTGGGGTGGTGGAGAGAAGAGGGCATATTTGACTTAGTTTTAGAGGTAGAACTTACTGATGAATTGGTGATCTTGGGGATTTCTGACTTGAGAACCCGGGTGAAATGTGGTAGTACTTACTGATATAGGGGATACTAGTTTTGAGGAATATATTAGGAATTTAATTTTGAACTTGTTGAGTTGAGATATTTGTGAATTGAACCATCTGAGAGAAGGTGGACAGCTCTGAAATACAGAGAAGACTGAGCGGATATTTACAGTAACTTCCTGTGGGTCTTCTGTGCATAAACGTCTCTCATCTTCAGATCCATTCTGTATGCAGCCTCTAGAATCTCCTCAATTTGCCTTTCAGGTTCATCCTCCTTGCTTCCTTGGAAATCTTCACAAGTTTTCTCCTTTCTTCAGGGGATACCTACTCTTAGACTTAGCAGTCAAGATCCTCCACAGCTTGATCCTCACCCACCTGTGGGATTATGTTGTTTGTGTTATTGGCTCTTTCTTCCCACTGTGCACTCTAAGCTCTCAGTTGTCTGGACTCATCTATACATCATGAGTACCATTGTACTTTCCCGCCATATATGCTTTCTTCCCTCTTTTCGCATCTTCATCTGTTAAGGATTTTCCAATCCTCTCAGGTTTTACCTCTTCCAGTCTGTCTGCTGGTTTTAGATCAGCCAGAAATAAGGGGTCCTTCTTTGTCCATTTGAAACGTTTAATTTGAGCTGTGCTTATAATATCTCCTTTATTGTATTTCAACCTCTCTTTATGGAATTGTCTCTCATTAAATTTTATATCTTCCATGGAACCTTATACATGATGTATACAAATAAATATTTGTTTAAGGGAATATTTTCTATGTTTGGAGATACTTAGCAGGTAGTTAGCTTCTTAGTTGCAAGTAACAGAAACCAAACGTAGCCAGTTTAGAAAGAAGAGGAAATTCACTAGAACAGTACTATGAATCTTAAGTAATCTAAGGTAAAGCTGAAGGGTGAACTGGGCCCCTGGGCAGCCCTGGGGACCTCACCAGCAGGAGCTCGTGGACTTTTCATCTTGAGATTTGTTGTTAGTGTAGCTTAGCTTCCACTTGCCAAAATCTGTATCTCTCAGTTCAAAATGGGGAGAAAAAGAATCTGCTTGGCTTAGCTTTGGTCAGTTGTCGACTTGAGGCCAATGAGCTCTGACCCCTGAGAGAGGCCTTGTAATTAGACACATGGCTGCTGAGATGCGTGGCCCCCTCTTCCCGTAGCTGCCTAGAGGCTGAAGGATATCCAGCCTCCCTGTGGATAGGGTGGTTGGTTCTCTAAAAAGAAGGGTCAGAAATAAACTGCAGCATATATTTGCTACAGTGGAATTGCTAACTTTTAAAAACTGAGTCAATGTTGAACACTTTCTGGTTTTGGTAAATTGTAGGTGGCTTCGAGCAAGGACAGGTTACAATATTGGAGTGGAAACAGGACCAGGCGATTGTCTTTGGTGACTGGCTTCACAGGAACTACTCCTTGCCCATAACTTAATCTTGTCATTTGTGATATTTAATCAGTAAATCAGAAGATTCTGAACTTTCTTAGATCAGGGGGAAAAAAGAACCCTGACAGTAATAATGTTATTATATTTTAAACATTAGCAAATGATGATTAATAGCTATATGGTCATTTTCTGCTCTATGAATTTGACCACTGCAGTTGTTTTTCTGCTTATAAAAGATCCTTATTTACTCGTTTGTATTATTTCTATAACTGGGCTGAATACCTGAAGGAAGTAATCTTTTGTGAAAGTTTTAAGACAGCACCAGTTGGTTAGCTTTCCAAAGGGAGCAGGAAAAAATATTGGAAAATATAAGTATTTTAAAAGAAAAATTTTAATCTTTTATTTCGGTACCCAGAATCGATCATTTATGCAGAATAATTCATTTCTTCATAAAGATAATTTGGTAAAGAATGAAAATTTCCAAGGAACAAAAATTTTGCCCAAGTACATTGGGTCACTGTGTAGCTGTAGTCAACCTATCAGGAATAATGGTTAAAAATTTTTGATTGAAATAATTTTCTTAAGGTACTGGAAAACATGTCAGTGTTGTATATTAGGTTCTTCCTCTGTCACTTTTAGATCTTAATAATAATTTTATGACTGTCTTCTCTGTCTCTGTGCAACACATAGATCCAGGTGATAAAAAATTCATTGTCTCTCCTACTAGAGAAGTAGGTAAAGGGCATGATCAAACAGTTGACCGAAGAAGAAATATGAAGAGCCAATAAACAAGTGCAGTGATGCACAACCCTATGGATAATCAAGGACATGCAAATCGAAACGAGAATAATACCATTTCATACCCACCAGAAAGATAAAAATTTAGAAGTTTAAAACTATTCGGTGATGCTGTTGATGTACTGCAGCTTTCTAACTGCTGATGGCATGTCTGACAGCACAGCGTCTTTGCAGAGCAACCTGACACTTGCTGGTGAAGTGGAGAACAGATTATCTAGTAACCCCTGTGCTGGCACACTACACAGAGAAGGCAGCATGCATGCAGCCAGTGAAGCAAGTGTAGTACATGTGTGTTGCCATGTCGTTGTGAAAATCTGTAAAATCCTAAGTGTCTACCAGCAGTGAAATAGATAACTATTAGGTTATTAAGTATAAAATGTCCGATTTTCTTAAGAACTAAGTAAACAATTGCTATCTGTGACACTTCTTGTTTTATTTTTATTGTGAAGGTACATCCTAAGTCTTTCAAACGTACAGTTTGGTTTGTGATTATCTTTCAAAAATTTTTTAGAGCAATTTTTGTGAAACCATGGATAAGTCAAAAATTTGTGTTATTTTCAAATATGACTTCCATCATGGAACCAATGCAGCGCAGACAGCTCAAAATATCAACAAAGTGTTTGGGAAGGATGTGGCTAATGAACACACAGTATGTCAATTGTTTGAGAAGTTCTGCTCTGGTGATTTTAATCTTGATGATGAACCACGTGGATGACCTGAGACCAAGGTGGATAATGATGAGCTGAAAGCTGTAGTGGAAGCGAATCCATCTCAACCTATTTGTGAATTAGCAGCAAGGTTTGACGTTACTATTCCAACAATATTGGACCATTTGAAACAAATGGGCAATGTAAAGAAGCTGGGTAGATGGGTTCCACATGAATTAAATGAGTGTCTGAACAGAAGTCATCTCAAAGCTTGCCTTTCTTTGCTGTCACGACATAAAGGCAAACCATTTCTATACCGTATTGTTATGTGTGATGAAAAAGAATTCTTTTTGACAATCGCAAGTGTTTGGCACAATGGTTGCAAAAAGATGAAGTGCAGAAACACAGTCCAAAACCAAATATTCATCATCAAAAAAAAGCTAATGGTGTGTGTTTGGTGGTCCAGCACTGGTATTATCCACTACAGCTTCATGAAACCTGGTCTATCAATTACAGTGATGTCTACTGTAACTAATTGGATGAAGTGATGAGGATGCTTGTGATTAAGCAGCCGAAATTGGTCAATAGCGACAGGCCAATCCTCTTACAAGATAACACTTGACCGTATGTCACACAAACAATGCTACTCAAACTACAGAGGCTGGACTTGGAAACTCTCTGTCTTCCACCATATTCACCAGATCTTGTACCAACTGACTGCCACTTCTTCCAGGCTTTGGACCCCTTCTTGGAAGGAAAAACATTCAATTTTCAACAAGGTGTGGAAAACACCTTTCACAATTTCATCGCCACTCACTCTCCAGGCTTCTTCGCTGCTAGTGTAAGCAAGCTACTGTTAAGATGGCAAAACTGTGTCGATAGTTTAGACACATACTTTGATTAATAGTACTGCTTCTTGTTTGAGATATAATAAACTTTTGATTAGAAATAGGACATTTCATATTTAATGACCTAAATAAAAAGTGGTGTACTCAGACTCTGGAATATTGTGTGGCAATGAAAATTAATGATCTACAGCTTCTCTGTCCTTGCAAGATGATACGATACATTTGTGTACATGTGGGATTAAAAAGGAATAAAAACAAGATGTTAATGAAATTCTAAATTCAGGAGAGAGAGAGTGTTACCTCAGAGGAGGAGGAGGAGAACAGGCAGGTGAAGAGAGATACAGGAAATTTCAGCTGTACCTCTCAAAAAAAACTTTGTATCATGTTATAATAAAATTTGACAAAAAGTGATAGGTACATGTACTTATTATATTTTTTTCTACCACCTTTCTGTGTACTTGAAAAATTCATAATAGTCATTATCTCTAATTCTTAAAATATTTCTTGAGGCATTTATCCATTTTGGATAATTAAGCTGAGGAATGGAGGAGTAAAATAACTTGTCCAGCATCACAAAATAATTAAATAGTTGAGCTGAGATCAAAAACAAGTCTGTCTTGTTCTAAAGCTCATGGCTCTTCTTTCTCATTAACCTGATTCCACAACATAAGAATGAAATGTAAGCTTAAGCCTATGAATGTGCAATCACATTTGACCTATCTTTGACTGTTCCCCTCCCCTCAATCCTCTTTGGCATGGCACACGCATGTCTGCATGCACACACTCATGGACACACTATCCTTTCTGAAAGAACATGTGTTCCTCACAGTCAGGCTCAGGCCAAGACAACTGGTGTCCAGTGAGCCTGTAGATCCTCTAGGTTCTCTCTGTGTCTGTGCAAGGAGAGTTCCTCTACATTCATCTGAAGTTACGGGCTTGGAGGGAGTTCTAAGATACAGTATGTTATAGGGGCGGCTTCTTCTAGTTATCTTGCCCTAAAGGTGTTCATTATGCCTTGGTTCCTGTTAGAAATGACCACATAAAGAATACATGATTTGCTCTGCTGAGTAAGTATTTGTCTTTTTGATTGTCTACTAAAGACATTATTTGTTGTGTTCCTCATTGTCCTTTATATAGAAATCCTCTTTGAAATCAAGAAAAAAATTGTTACAGAAAAATAAATATAAAATTTAAAATGAAAGTACATGTATAAATTACTATAGAGTCTGAAAAGAATAGCTAGCATTTACTGAATGTTTAATGTTAGGTATTACTGCATCTCCGGTTTGAAGATGAGGAAAGAAAGGCATAAGGAAGTTAAGTATATTGCCTCAGGGAACCCACTAGTAAGGAGCAGGGCGCTAGTGTCAGGGTCCAGTGCCACCTTCATTGCTAAAGACTTGCCCCGAGTGATCCTTCTCCATTTCTACTTCCGCTGTATGCACAATGCATTGAGAATTGTCCACAAATTGCTTTGTGTTTTTAGTTCAGTTTTTTTTTTTTCAGTTTTTAAATTGATTTTAAGTATGCAGGAGCAAGAATGGACTTGAAAATTTCTTTGTATTACTATGGCAGTTAAGATAGCATGTGGGGAAAAGAAAAGATAGCATGTGGGTAAGTAGGCATTCAGTATATTCATATATATTAATATTAGCTAGTTCTCATTGAAGAAGTGACAGCTTAAACCAAAAGAACTTAAAATTTATTGTCATGGGTGGATGCTGAGAATTTCCAAATTACTACCTAAGCTGTTGTTAAATATTACCAGTCTTATTGCTGTTAATTATTCACTGAGGAAATTCATTTGGATTTATCATGATTTTGATTTCAGCATTGTCACACTGAATGTCACACATTGTTGTTTATGCATGAGCAAGTGTTTTGTTTTTTTTTTTTTATTTCATCCTTTCTGTGAAAGAAAATAAAATATGCATATCCAAACTTCTTAAAAGAATTATCAGGTCTCTATTTTCACTTCACCTTCCATTTATTCTTTAAAGCATGTTCTTACTAAGGTCCCATGGATTCTCTTGTATCTGTACAATCTATTTTTTTGTCAAATCCAAGATACTTTTCTGTCTCTTTTTATCTGAAGGCAGCTTGAATGTTGATATTCCCAAGATTCCAACCTGGACCTTCTCTTTTTACTTTTACATACTTTCTTTATACATTCTTCTCCGATGCTCATGCCTTCACACACTGTTTCTTTTCTTATAGTTCATGAAACTGTATCTCCGTCCCACATTATTCTCTTAAGAAACTCCAGACCCATAAAGCCTCTGCCTGTTGGTCAGCGTTACCCCAGCTATACCATAGGCATCACAATATTGCCATATCAAAACCAAATTCAGCATTAGAAACTCTCCCCAAATGTGTTTCCTGATACTGAATTTGGTCCTCAAGTGTTGCTGCATTATTTTCCTCATTTTTTTTTCAAGTCCATCTCTTTATTCCTCTTTATGTCTTGCTCTTGCTCTGATTATGGAAGAGCCTTCTAGCTAGCTGCCTTCTCTCTCTGCTAGCATGGGCCCCTTCCTCTCCCATATTATAGTCTGTTCTTCAGAATGTAGTATGGATGATCATTCTACATTAACATTTGATGTTGTTAGTCCTCATTTAAAGCTGCCAGTGGCTCCCCACTGCCTTGGAATACCTGACCTCATAATCTTGGTCCCCTATTTCTTCTCCCTGAACTGTTCTTCCTCCTCTCTCTGCCTGATTAACTCACACTTAGCATTCAGCTTCAGGTGGCAGATCCTGGGAAGCAAACCTTTTCTGATGCTTTAACTCTTCTCTTTACCTATGCCCAACCTGGCTTTGTCACTGCTCTTATGTGTTCTCCTTGGTGCCCAAGCAATACCTCTATTGCAATACTTTTATCATGATGTTTTATAACTATTTAGGCCTGGCCTCTCCAGACTCACAAAGCAGTGCGAATCTTTGCATGCAAGTCTCCAGCCCAGGCCACCTGTAGGTTGGTTATTTGTTGACTTATTTCTTGGACAGTGGTTCTCAAGTGGGGGTAATTTTGCCCCTCAGGGAACATTTGCCATCATCTGGAGACATTTTTGAATTGCTGTACTGGTGGCGCGGGTGCTCCTGTTATCTAGTGGGTAGAGCCTAGGGATGTTGCTACACACCCCACAGTGCACAGGACAGCCCCCACACCTTATCCAGCCCCAAATGGCAGTAGTGCTCAGGTTGAGAGAACTTCTAGAATGAAGTGCAAAACTCTAGGATACTAAAGAAAAGACATCTCATAATAAAAAAGGTGAAATTATTTAAATATATTCTTAAATAATATATAAAAGTTTTCAGTGTCAAAGAGCTTCATTGTCAGTGTAAATTGCTCTGGTTCTTTGGTGGCTCATTTTAAATATTTATTCAGAAGTTGTCTTGTGGGGAAAACATGTGCCCAAGTGTCTATTAGTGGGTTAGCAGATACCTGCAGTGATTTAGGCACAAAGCTGAAATGGGGAGGAAGATGGTAGAACTAAGTTCTTCATTTACTTCAGAAATTTAGTCATTTACTTTTTCTTATTTTCAGTGTGCCTAACAGAAGGTGACTACCTTGAGGAGGTATGGGGATGGATAATGTCTTTTTTAATTAAGACTCATAAAAACGATTTAACCATATAATCCTCAGAAAAGACCTTTTGTTTTATGCAGATTACATGAGAACTCTAGTGCTGTCTGTGCAACACCAGGGCACTAAATTAGATGGGGCTGCTAATACACTGGGAAATTAGAATATTGAAGGAATAATTGTTGCTGACACTAGAACAACATGGAACTGACCAACAAAACCAAGTAGTGGGAAAAGAAAATCCTGTCACACTTAGAAATTTTAGTGTGTCTAGGCAAAGACAGAAAACGTAAGAAAGAAGCTTTTGATTCTTCTCTCCAGGATTGGTCATGTGTTATGAATTCTTGTTTTATAATTTAATTTTGAAAAACTTCTTATTTAGGAAGTTTAGAAATTTGACTAGGAGAAAGAAGACACATTTTAGGAAATGTTAGGGAAAAGAGACAGTGATTCATATTCTTAAGTAGTTCCTGTTGATATTTGCAATTTCAAACTAGTCTCTGAAAAATATTATATTAGAATTGTGATTAAAAAGTCAAGTTTTTATCTTTAGCTTTGGACACTCCTTTGGTAAATTAAATGTTTGTACCTGTAGAGGCAATTTTTTCATATTTAGTTTATAACAAATAGTGAATATTATTTAGTTCCACTTTACATTTCAAAATCTGAGAAATACTTTTTTCTAATAGGTGTCAGATTACAATGACTGTCATCAGCCTTTCAGATTAGTATGATTAGTTCTGTTTTAGAGGCTGCCTATGTGCGTGGCACTTGTAGTTTGCTGAAAGAAGATTGTAATATTTGTACTGATTTCAGTGAGTCCCATGAGATAATGTCTAGCTTATAATTGGTTTAACCTCTTCTTGTCTTTGTCTTGGGTACTTTTGGATTTTGTGTTAGAACAGAAGTTTGAGCTACAGATACCATATTTAAAAAGCTATTTCAAGGAATATAATACCATAAAGGAATAGAATGATAGGCATATGTAAATTTGGACTTGAATAAGGAATTCCCCATATTTAATTGCATTTCTCTTAATTTTTTTCAGTCAAGTTCTACAGAAATTTTGGAATATTCATCAGATAGTGAAAAAGAAGATGACTCAGAGAATATCCCATTCATTGATTCAGAATCCCCTCACAAATACCATACAGAGTTTGGATCAGATGCAAGACAGGGTGTAGAGAGACTGACAGACCCAAGGGCAGAATCGGCAGAGCTCATCTTGTGTACCCCCCAGAAATGGACAGCTACGTTTCCCAGGACTCCAGAAAATTCAGCAAAGAAGAAGAAGCTTTTAAGGTTAAGTTATACCTTTTTAAATACTTTTTTCAACTCTTCTTTCTTCATAAACCCAAATATCTAAACTGTTAATTTAAAAATACTTGTTTATTTGGGGGGGAAAATTAGCAGAAGAGAATTGTAATTTTGATAAGCAATTATTGAAGTCCTAAGTTCCAGAACTGATTTATGGAATTGTCCATCCAAGCTGAGCATTCAGGGACTCAGTCATGACTGCTTTCCTTAGTGGTGACTTCTTGTCAGATTTCATCGAGCATCAGTGTTCTAGGTGCTGTCTTAGACAGCAGAGGCAAGTGAACCATGGTTTTGTTCGTGAGTAACTTACAGTCTAAAAACGGAAATAGAAATAAATATAAACCATGTCAGATTACTTTTACGAGTACGGCAAGGGAGCCAGGGCAACACTTGCAAATACAAGGAAGTATGAGGGAGGAACGACTTATAGACAAGAAACAGCTGGTGTGCCTGTGGAGCACCACAGAGGAGGAATGTCCCTGTCACTAGAGTGTCAGGGGCTGGGCCTGGTGGCCAAGGACTCGTCCTTGTCCTGTGTGATACAAAGTCTCTTTGTTTTCTAAATAAGATCCAAACAACACCAACCAAAACCCAGTGAAAGTAAGATAGCCTATGAGAAACAGTGCCACAAAAGCAAAGTCATAGAGAATTTCAGGGAAAAGGAGTTTCAATAGAAAGAGTCAACATGGTAATGAAGAGCACAGGTTTTGGATCCACTGATATTTTCCCTTCAAGAGAAGGCAAGCCTTGCGTGCACTTAGGAGGGCCACGGCTGAAGTAGCACGTGGCTCAAGGAGTGGGACCTGAGGCTCCTTTATGGGAGTTGGGGCCCAGGCAGGAGGGCTTTGCTCCTTCTCTCTCGGATTGCTGCTGGCCTGAACGGATGCAGCTTTCAGAGAGGGTGCAGCGAGTAGGACAGGCAGACTTTGAGAATAGTGGGGGGTCCCAGTGGGACAAAGAGGTTGGGATCATATGTCTGTCATTGTCCTGGAGAGGAGGAGGGGGAGGGAGGCCCAGCTTGGGCACACAAGTGAAGGCAAGGGCATAAGGATGTGGCTGAGTTTGGCTGGACAGGTGGAGCACAGTGAGTCACCTCATGCCCATTCACTGCAGAATTATTTTTTTCAGGAAATAAGACATAAGGTCTTATGCCCAAAGTGAAGAAGTTGAGCCTTCAAGGGAGAATGGTGGTGGTGTGTACCAGTGTCTGGGGAGAAAGGAGAGGAAACTCATTAAAGGGATTAGCATGTCCTTGTTGGTGAAGGTGATGCCACACAATTACAGGAAGTCATGCCCCCAGCCCTCCCAAGGGCATCGTGTGCCAAGCACTGTGTCAGGCGCAGGAGTGAGCAAAGGTGATCAGAGCCCACACCTGTGTCCAGGGGAAGGCTGATAAGGAACCAACAAGAATTAAAGAAAATGTGATGGCAAAGGAGATAAGCTTTATGGAGAAAAAGCAGAAAGGGAGGACAGAGAAGGGTCCAGAGGTGGGGGGGGCATTTCCATTTTATACAGGCACAGGGAAGCCCCTCAGGTGGGGCACTGAGCAGCAGGAAGCATGGAGCGCCCTTTCCTGTGCTGAGGCAGCAGGGCTGTGCAGAGGAGTGGACACTTTCATTTTTGTTTCTTTAGTATGAAAGTCACAAGGCTTTTGAACATTTTCAGCTGGACATCATATGTCTGAGTAGGAACACGAGTGTGGACTCCACAGGCAGACCTGGTGCTGGGGAGGTGAATTTGTCGGCTTTGATGTCCAGATGGTGTTAAAGCATGGACTAGTTCAGGTCGCAGGGGGTGCAGTGCAGAGCAAGAGGAGTATCTGTCCCAGGCCCAAGCCCTGCATGTTCTGTTCTGCAGAGCTCAAGGTGTGGAGGAAGAGGCTGCTGGGGCGGATGCACACTGAGGTGGGTGTGGTGTTGTGGAGGCAAGTGAGCAGAGAGCGTGACCCACTGTGAGGGATGCTGCTCGGGCTGACCACTGAGATTCCACGGTGACCGGCGGAGTGTAGCGCTGTCTTGGTGGAGTGCCCATGCAGAGAAGACTGCTGTGCATTCAAGAGAGGAGGGAAGAGGGAAACTGGAGACAGCACGGATGGAACTCTGGAGGAGTTTGGCTTTAAGGGGAGCAGGTTAATAGGATGTTAGTTGGAAGGAAATGGGAAAGTCAAGGTTTTTTTCTTAAGGAGGGAGAAATTTCACTTGTTTGTATATTGATGGGAAAGGTCTAGGAGAAAAGGGGAGACTGCTGAGGCTGGGGAGGAAGAGGACAACTGATGGAGCTGTCTCTGACATGGGAGGGAGGTCATGAGTGATGGTGACCTGGCCAGGAGCACAGTGCCCGCTCCGCATGAGCAGGATCCATGCAGGTGCAGGCAGCTATATGTGGCTGGGGAACAAGTTCCTTCTGACAACTTCTATTTCAGTGAAATGGGAAGTTCCCTCATCAGCTGATAGGAAGGATGAGGAGGCCTGTTTGAGGAGAGAGGGTATGTGACCCAGGCATATGGTGGGGGATGAATGGATGGGGAAGTACTTCTGGGTTGTGTGACAGGATTAGATCCTGTTGGGAGCAGTCGTCAAGGATCGAGTTTGAAACCCACCAGCCAGTGTGGATTCAACCCTGCGGCTGTACTTACAGAGCAGGCAGAACGTGGGAATCGCCCAGGGACACATTGGAAAAGGGTTAACAGGAGTTCTGAGAAAGAAGTTGTAATGGCCCATGAAACCCAAGCTGGCCAGGGTAGAAATGGTGCCATGCAGGGTGTGGAGCATAGTGAGGTGGGGTAGGACCAACCAGCCAGGCCTTGGGGAGAGGTTGGTCAACGCTTCTGGAGTTAGGCTGCTAGAGGGGACGAGCTGGAACAGTAAGGACGATGGGTGCTTAGAGTTGAGCTAATAGGGGAAACAGTTTGTAACTTCGAGATCAGAGAATGACCTTGGGGGTTGGGGGTAGGTGGAGGACATCGTCTTGGAGCCTGGCTGGCCAGGAGAGAAGGCCTCTGAAGGTACCCAGACAGCACTAGGGAGTGTCCGCCCAGGACTGGGTGGACTGGAGTGTAAGCGAGGGTGCGTGATGGTCTGGAAAACTGCAGTAAACAGCCAGGCCTTCCCATGAGAGGGCAGGGGAGAGAACACAGCACCGTGACTGAAGGCCACTGCCTGGGAGTCAAAAGAAGATGAAGGCCGAGTGCTGTGGCTCATGCCTCTAAACCTGGCATTCTGAGAGGCCGAGGCGGGAGGATCGCTTGAGGTCAGGAGTTTGAGGTTGCTGTGAGCTAGGCTGATGCCACTGCACCCTAGCCTGGGTGACAGAGCAAGACTTTGTATCAAAAAAAAAAAAAAAAGGTGGTGAAGAGAACATTCATTCATGGAAGTGGCTGAAGCAGCTCCAACAATATGTAAATAATAGTTTTCTTCTTGTGATTTCTAAGAAAAACTAAGGAGGTCTATTTTATGCCCACCCTTTTAAAGTTACTGCATTTAAATATCAAAAATGAAATTGGTGTGCTTAGGGTTGTCAGTCTCAGGCCTTCAAACTGGAAGACTTTGTTTTACTGAACTGACTAGAAAGGGCTGTGCTAGAGATAGGTTACCAATCTGTTAATTTTGTAGAAAAGATATTAGGATATCTTAACTTGCTCAGTGAATTCATATTTTCATTCCTTTGGAGTTTTGGACTTTGTGAATAATTTGGCTGGCCACATTGAAGAGTTGATATGGGTGTAGATGGCAGGCCTTCCTGAACTTCCTATGTGACTTCTGTTTTTTAACATGGGATAAGTTTTTACTAGAAATGGGATTATCTATTAGAGAACGTGGTATTTCCATTCTTAAATTCAAGTGCATCTGGCCCAAATTCCCTGCAGGATAGGCCCCATTGCCCAAACTCAGCTGGAGATGCAGATTTTACCTGAGGGGCTCCAGGTACTCCCATGTGTAGAGAACTCTTGTGATCAGGTTTACTCTTGCTTTTACCTCTCTTCTTGAAATTCCTACGGTTTTCTTCTGGAGTTCTAGGCTTGACCTTAACCAGATACTATCTTCAGATTCTATTTTGCTTTTTTACCCTCTGTGAAGTTATAGCACTGAAAAGCAACATTTGGCAATGAATTGTCTATCTAATCTAGATAATTATGCAAAGAATATAGTGTTTTGCTTTTTTCTTGTATGTATTGTATTATGAATATCATTTTAAATAGTATTCTTTAAGACGTGGTCTGTATATTATCAACTAAGAGTGCGGACTCTGGAGCCAGACTACCTGAGTGTGTACCCAGCTACGCCACTCACTAGACACTTCACTTTGGACAGGTGTTAATGTCTCACTGCATCAGTTTGTCATCTGTAAAGTGGGGATAATAGTAGTACCTACTTCATTGTTGTCTAGAGGAGTATAAATGAGTTATTTCATGTAAACAGAATGATATAAAGAAGGGCTTACCCTTAAGTAGAGGTTAGACGTATATGTAAAGCAGAGGTTCTTTGGCATATTTCTGAGTATGAGGTGTTTTTTAAAAAATGTTTCTGTTATATATACTACACACACGCACACACATTCAGAAATAATCGCTGCCTGTAGGAAAACATACTAGGTAGTAGTGGTAATATATATAATATATATGTATTAAAATAAGACCTTTCAGTCATAGTGGAAAGAGCATAGGGTGCAAGTAAATACCGTAACAAAAACAGTAACAGCAATCATTGGCACTTCTGGAAGATTTGCTAAATGCCAGGCACCGTGGTAAGTCCTTTCTGGTTTTAACAGCTTGTTCCTCATCTGGCTCGTTATGTGATATTGAAGTGCCTTAACCTCTCTCTAAACTCTGTGATGTTGCCATCTGTGCAATAGGTATTGATATCTGTTCTATCTACCTCAAAGGAATATTAGTTCACTAAAACAAGATAATGTAGTGAAATGATTAGTGAACTGGTAATAAGATAATAAACTTATGAGAAATATGTTGATGTAGCGTGTAGCCATAATGGTGATTAATAATTGATTTTGAGTTCTCTTGAGATTATAGATGTGTTAGGAATTGCTGACTTCTCTCTGTCTCTCTCTCTCTCTCTCTATATATATATATATATATTTATATATTTATAATGCGTATATACTTTCATACATTTATAAAAACATATATATACACATATACACACATACACATCAATGAATATATATGTTCATTGATAGGTAAGGGTTCTTGTGAAGTACCTGTGTGCCCGTTGCTATGAATTGTCTTCCTGTCGTATATGGAAGTTTTTTTTTTTTTTTTTATCATGTTGGTATATTTGCTCTGTGTTTGTGATTGATTCTCAAATATCACTAGAGTCCAAATAAGGGACCCATACTTAAATGCTCTTATTTGAGTGTTCTACCTATCAACAGTTTGGCAGGGTTATTCTTGACTGGAACTCTGAACCCACTTTACATTTATGTTTGCCCCCATCTGCTGAACCCACTGTGAGCCCTCCTGCGCCCCATGGGGTAGCTCATGGCTATCTTTGTGTCCCTGGTATCTAGCAAAGTGCTACGTGCCAGCATATAGCAGGTGATAAGCAAGCAGCACATGCTTATGGAATAAGTGAACTAAGAAAGAACAGAACAAGGAGTTAAGCTGATATTTAACCATCATATTTCTAAAAATATGATATTCTTAGGAAGTAATATTAGTACATATTCCTAAGAATCATGAAACTGAGCTTCTAAGAAACCTAAAGTCTGACTTAGGAGGATATGGCCTCTACAAAGAGAATATAACAAAAATACATTAAAATTTTGCATGTTTTATCTATTTGTCTCTGGTTGAGGAATATAAAATATGAATATTCTAATTATTCTATAGTTTTTCTTTTAATTAAACTTAATACATTATAATTCATTAAACAGAGGCGGGCTAGCAGAAAGACTGAATGGACTGCAGAATCGAGAGAGATCTGCCATTTCTTTGTGGAGACATCAGTGTGTTTCTTACCAAAAGACACTTTCAGGTAAGGCTTGCATAGGTATCTGAGATGGTGTGTAGAAAACGTTCCAGTTAAAAGTATTTGTATTGCGTAAAAGTGTATCCAGTAAAATCAAAAAAAAGTATTTTTTAATTAAAGTATATGAATTTTTCATCTACTTTATATGTTTCATATACTTTACTATTTTCATGAGTTTTTAAAAAATTTATTTCCCCCCAGCATTCTTATTTAATTTTGACATACAAAAAGCTGTACATCATTAATGCACACAACTTGGTGAGTTTGAAGATAAATATACATGTGTGAAACCATCACCACAATCTATGCCATAAATCTATCACCTCCAAAAGTTTCATTCTGTTTTCTTATTTATTATCATCATCATTATTTGCGATAAGAACACTTAACATAGGATCTATCCTCCTAGCAAAATTTTAGTATACAATGCAGTATGTTTGACTATAGGCACTATGCTGTGCAGTAGATCTCTAGGACGCGTTTATCTGGTATAATCACAATTTTGTACCCTTTGACTAATACTTCCCCATTTTTCCCCTGCCCCAGCCCCTGGCAGCCACTGTTTCACCCTATGCTTCTATAATCAGAGCACTTGGTCAAGAAAAGAAGTAAACGGTATCCAAAGTGGAAAGGAGGAAAGAAAGTTATCTCTGCAGGAGACATGATCTTATATCTAGAAAACCCTATGAGATTCCACAAAAAAAAAAAAGTGTTAGAAGTAATAAATGAATTCAGCAAAGTTGCAGGATTCAAAATCAACATAAAAATCAGTTGCATTTCTATATATCAACAAGGAATTATCCAAAAAGGAAATTAAGAAAGGAATTTCATTTATAATCATATCAGAAAGAATAAAATACTTAGGAATAAACTTAATCATGGATGTGAAAAACTTGTACGCTCAAAAACTGTGACGTTTTTCTCCAGATGTCACATAGATCTCAGAAATTTTTCCAAGAAGTGAGTCCGTTCTTGTAAGGTCTAGTGACCACGACCCTATGGACCTTGTCAGAGTTCATAGAAGCCTTATTGTTGAAGATCTGACTTGGAGGGTTTTATATTAGACCTTTTTCTTAATAAATCTAAACCAGTGGATTTCAGGCTTTTTTGACTGCGATTCTAGAGAGACATACATTTTATATCATCTCCTACACCCACACCTGAAACAAACATGCAATACTAACCTTAGTGTGTGTCATACAGTCTGATCCATTCTTTTTTACTTTTACCATATTCCTGGTCTCACTAGATTGATTGCAGGACCCTTCCAATTGGTTGTAACTTGCAGATTGAATGTTCTTACTACAAGCAAGTGACTGAAAACTCTTATTTCTTAACAAATTGTTTGATATTAAAAACATTCCACATGTCTGGAAAAGCTCCCTCTCCTCTGAAACAGTGCTCTTGTTGATGGTTTCTTCTCACGTTGTTGCTCCATCTGGAGTGGGGGATAGGTGGGTGGGCTTGGTCACTTATTTCAAACCTACTATTAATAGTCTCTCTGAGGGATCCTTGGAATATGCATTTTAATAGGCTTCCAGATGATTTTTGCACATGCTAGAGTTTGAGAAACATTATTCTTAGAGTTGATCCCCCAACTGCCAGTAATGTATTCTGCTAGACTTATGTTCTCAACTATTACACATTTCTTCAGAAGAATTTTCAATTCTTATCTCATTTATGCTTTTTAAAATCCTTTACTAGCTGTCGCTTAGCAATTTCCTTCTCTCTTTCATATTCTTTTAGAGTATTATAATATGAAATACATGTATGTGTATTAGGATGACCTGATGTACATATGATCCAAGAATACTTTTCCTTTTATGGAAATCTATGGGTCAGTCCATTGTTATGACTTTGTTTCTTGGTATTTTTTTTTCATATCAAGGATTATGATATTAAATAATCATCTTTACAACTCATTTGATTAGTCTGAAGGCATATATAAGGCATATATAAATGGCATATATAAAAGGCATATATAAATGTTGCCTAGTCGTATTATTTAGGGAAGTCTTAATAACACACTGGCACAAAAAAGAATTTAATGGTACTCATGGATTAGAAGCTATAGGGAAAAGACTTCATGCTTCAGGCATATTGGATTTGAAAAATTTGGCAGTCATTCTCCATGTGGTAACTCCGAGCTTCAAGTCCAATAAAAAGAAAGCTTTCTTTTCAATATTTTATCAGAAAAAGCTTGAAATATCTTTCATTGGCCTGGCTGAGACAAGATTCCCTTCTCGAAATAATCCTAATCACTCTGGCCAGGGTGGAACACAGTTGATAATACTCTACTAAGCCATTTGCTTTAACTCATGATTGTCTTCTTTCCGGACTCATTTAATAAAAGTCAGTGAGAACCACTTGTGATGCTATAATGTATTTCATTTTAGTCTTTTTTGTGATTCTTCATGTTCTCCTCTTTTAAAATATTCGCATGTACATATTTAACCTCTCACGTGTGAATGACCTTGAAGTGAAATGATCACTTTCTCTTGAGAAATAAAAATAAAATCCTAAGCCCCCCAAATGACTGAACAGACCCCCTCTTGGCCACGGGGACCCAGAGAAACCTTAACATTGAGTTCTCAGCCATGGCAGGATGAGCAGTCAGACATGCCCAGTTGCACCCCGTCTCTTGCTAAGCATCATCCGGCGTTCTTCCTTAAGGGCTAAACAGAAACCAGCCCTTTGGAAAAACTTGCCCCACCACTGATTTCAACCAGCCTTTTGATCACCTCCTCCCTTTTGTGGTTTCAACACAGCTGACCAGCATTTCTTCCTAATAAGAGACCACCAACCATGGAGCATCTCTGACCAGTCTAAGGCGGCTGCAGCAAAGAGGATATTCATGTCCTCTGCTTTACCTTTTGATATCAGAGGGCCCAAAACTCCTCCCTTGTGTCATGCTAATGCCACAATTTTCTGAATATGGGACCCATGAAGTTAGCAGGAAGCTCAATTGTGCATGTTTCTCCTTTAATAAATATTCATGACTCCTCCTATAGCCTTTTAAATATGCATATTTGGCCAGCCAGCTCAGCATAAATTCCTGTTTGTACCCCCATAATATTCTGAAATTTAAAAAAAAAAAAATTCCTGTTCCTTAAATTCCTTCAAAGCACTCAATTCTTGCTTTCTTCTGAGGGCTCCACTTCCTGCCTGGAGGTTGCGGTACCCTTTTTTAGGAATAAAGCCTCCTTCTACATTTATAGATTTTGAACTTTTTTGGTCAACACTTGTAATCTACCCACCTCCACCTTTAAATAGTTTCTGTTTAGTCTTTGTGTCACTCATCATTTTGAATTTAGTTTGGGGTTCTATGCGTTATAAACTTGTTTTATTCTGTTTGAACCAGGAAAGTATGGCCTTGCTACTTAAATTCACATACTTGCTCTTCCTTTCTGTTCTGCTTTTACCACCTTTCTTTTGAGATAATTACACAAGAGAATGGCAAACTTGAATTTCTTCTGACTGGATATAAATATTTGCATTATTGGGTTTCAGGGAGGCCACTTTGAATCCGCAGCCATAGAGACTAGCTTTCTATTGAGGGGTTGGAGTGGGTGGAGAGCAACAGGATGGAAAAGAGGGGTGGACAAGAGGCGCATTGCAGACAGGTGACTGGGAGGCATAGCTTTTCCCTGGAATCTGGCCTCCGCAGGCTGCAAAGGCCGGAACGCTGCGGCTGCTGTTTCTGTAGTTTCTATGTCCACTCAGCACCCTTTTTTCCTTTTCCTGTACGAGAAGGCAGAATGCTCATTCTTTAAGAGCTCTTAGAAATCTAATCTAAGTTCCTTTTTGGGGAATTGAGAGTATGTGGCCTAGAGTAGGTAAATGACTTGCTGTGATTATTCAGCCAGTCGAAGGAAGAGACGGGGCCAGAAGCAGGCCTCTTGGTTCCCGGTACCATGCTCTTTCAACCCTGCCACTCTTCTGTCATATGCAAATAATTTTGTTACTTCTCTGCCAATTTCCTCTTGATATTACTGTTGAGGAATAACCAAATAGTTCAAATTCGACTTCATGTGTTTATTAGGGTATCCTGAATTTTGTTGACATTTTAGTCTTGACAAAGTGTAAATATCTTTAGAGTAGCAGCAAAACATGGGCAAACTTTGAATTGGACCATAAATTCCTAAGAAATAGTTGGGGAAAAAGCTTCTGTCCTCTTTCGTCTTTAATGTTGCTCTTATCATGATATTACATTTGGAGGTTTACTGTCTGCAGGTGCAATGCTGTGGGCTTATTATGTATTAAATCATTTAGAATGTAAAATAATCCTAGAGTTTGCTTTCCTTATTTTCCAGACGAAGAGAGCGTAGGTTGAATATATTCTGTCAGTGAATCAGCCCAGACTTGAATTCTCTCGAGTCTGTGTTCTTATTCACTAGTCTATACAGACCTTCATTAGTCAATCTGTTTGGGCTGAAGAAAATTAGGGTTAAGATTGAAGACAAAATTAAGATATTAGCAAAATTAGAAATATTAATACAAATGTGGTTTTTCTTTTCAAAAAAAGTAGTCTTTCAAAGTGTAGGTCTGTGTCACATTCTTGAGACAGTACTAATTTGAGCAATGTAAGACATAGGTTTGAAGGTTGTAAAGACTGTGTACATTGTGAATATGTATAGGATATCCTAAAATCTTATGATTTTGTTAGGGAGGTGGCAGATTATCTTCTTAATTATAGATATTAATATACACTAGAAATCACTAGACCTTGTTATCTTGGCTACTCATTACAGTAAATTGACAAAATTGGCAAGAACAGAGTTGGGAGAGTATCTTCTGAAGGTCTAGGTAGAAAAATACCAAGTCAAATGTGTCTCTGGCTATTCCAAATGAAGAGAGAAAAAGGTGATTTTTTTGTTTGGCTCATAAGCACCAAGTAGCTTACGGAATGTTCCTTATAATTTCCCTTCTTAAATTTTGTTTGTTCTAGACATGAAGTATAGCATATTGAACTGAGGGTCTCCTTATTTATCTCCTTCAGGTATGAGAAATTATGGTTTATAAAAGTAATCTGTAGATTATATTTATTTAGCTTGAGACTCTTCTCATGTGTCTTCTATTGGGGAGTATTATTTAATTACCCCATGGTTGAGAGGCGCTTGTCTGTATTTTGATTTGAAATGTTTGACTGAGTGCCTGTAATACATCTTTCTGCCCTTTTAAAAACTTTTTATTTTGAAATAATTGTAGATTCACATGTATCACATGCAGTTGTTAGAAATAATACCAAGTGATCCCTTGAACTATTCTCCCAGCTTCACCCCAAGATGTTATCTTTCATAACTATAGTATAATAGGAAAACTAGGATGATAATTCAAGATACAGTTCACTGAACTTACTCAGATTTCACCAATTTTACATGCATTTGTATGGGTGTGTTTGTGTGTGTGTGTATTTTGTTTTATGTAATCTTATCACCTGTTGCTATGGTCTAATGTTTGTGCCACTCCAAATTGATATGTTGAAACTTAATCACCAATGTAATGGCATTAGAGATGAGGCTTTTGGAAGGTGATTAGGGCATGAGGATGAAACCCCCCTGAACGGGATTAGTGCCCTGATAGGAAGAGACCACAGAGAGCTAGCTAGCCCCACCACCATGTGAGGACACAGCAAAAAGACGCTGTCTGTGAGAACATGGACCCTCACCAGACACTGAATCTGCCAGTCTTAAACTTCTCAGTCTCCAGAACTGTGACAAATAAATTTCTGTTGTTGATAAGCTGCCCAGTCTATGGTATTTTGTTACAGCAGCCCAAACAGATGTGTGTAGATTCGTGTCACCATTACACAGTCTGGGCACAGTCCATCACCACAAGGATCCCTTGTGCTACCCTTATAGCCACAGCCACCTCTTTTCTGCCCTCCTTCCTGACAGCTTGCAACCGCTGATCTGTTCACTGTTTCCACACTTTTATCATCTCAGAAATGTTATAGAAATGGAATAATACAGTTTGTAACCTTTTGGGATTTACTTTTTCACTCAGCATAATTCCCCAGAGATTCATCCAAATTGTCATGTATATCAGTGATTTGCTTAGTTATACTGCTGGGTAGTATTTCATGGTGTGGACGTAGCACAGTTTGTTGAACTATTTGTTGACCGAAGGACATTTGGGTTGTTTCCATGTTTGGGCTGTTAAAAATAAAGGCGATGTGAATATTTGTGTATAGGTTTTTGAGTGAACATAGATTTTTATTTTTCTGAGATAAAAGATCAAGAATGCAATTGCCAGGTATTATGGTAAGGACATGTTCAGTTTCATAAAAAAAAATTACATATGAACATCAAATATTTCAGTGAATATCTCTAATACACAGGCTTAAAAATTTATTTTTAACACCTTTGGTATATGGATAGCACTTTTTCTTTTCTTCCCTCATGGATAGCTGACTTTGATAGGCTATTTTATAACTCCCACTTATACCTTGTGGTTTTTTGTTTTTTTGGTTCTTTGGGTTTTTTTTCCAAGAGACAGGGTCTTGCCCTGTTGCCCAGGCTAGAGTGCAGTTGGCACAATCATAGCTCACTGCAGCCTCCAACTCCTGGGCTCAAGCGATCCTCTTGCCTCAGCTTCCTGAGTAGGTGGAACTATAGGCGTAGGTGGGACTATAGGTGCACGCCACCACGCCCCACTGATTTTTTTATTTTTTATAGAGACGGGTTCTTGCAATGTTGCCCAGGCTGGTCTCGAACTTCTGGCCTCATACAATCCTCCCAGCTTCCCAAGTACTAGAATTACAGGCATGAGCCACTGCAGCTGGCCCCACTTATACCTTTTAATAATCACTGTTTTTTTCCTTGTTGGTGCATTTAGTACATTTCAGCCTAAAAGACATATATCTCAAGGTTCTTTGAACTGGAATAAACTTCAAATGTGTGCCTACTTCCTTGGCTGTTCTTTGTGATGCACTGAGGAGGTACTGAATTTAGCTTTTAAAGATGAGCGAAAAGTGCAAGTTTCGCACACAGAGGCTGTGTAGAGGGTGTGTTAGATGACCGGGAGTGGTGGGGGGCGGGTCACGGAAGAGGCCAGACAATGCAGGAGCTGGAGGCCTTGGCTGGATTTTACTTCCAAGGTGATGCCTCGAAAACTTGCACTTTAAAACGTGGCTCACACTATAATCCTAGCACTTTGGGAGGCCAAGGCAGCAGGATTGCATGAGGTCAGGAGTTTGAGACCAGCCTGAGAAGAGCGAGACCCCATCTCTACAAAAAAAATAGAACAATTAGCCATGTGTGGTGGTGTGCCCCGTAGTTCCCGCTACTCATACTTGGGAGGCTGAGGCAGGATGATCGCCTGAGTCCAGGAGTTTGAGGTTGCAGTAAGCAATGACAACGCCACTGCACTCTAGCAGGGGCGACAGAGCGAGACTCTGTCTCAAAATAAACAGATATGAATGGATGGATGGATAGACAGATAGATAGATGGATAGATAGGGGCTGTGGAATAGAGAATGATGGCTTTACAGAGACAAGGGGAAAAATTTTCTAGATTTCTCTTCAGGAAACATTGTATTTTTCTTCTTTTTTGAGGGGAAGCAGTTTTCTGGCTCTGCTTTGCTGTTTACCTGGATGATGATGGCCAGTGCTTATTAAGTGATATTCAAAGCATTTTGCATGTTTATTAACTCATAATTGTCACAGTGACCCTTCTAGTTAGGTCCCACTCTCCTTACGATAGACAGGAGATGTGGGTGGGCATGGCCCTGTGTGCCTGGCTAGTGGTGGCAGAGCTGGGTTCAGGCTGGGCAGCTCACTTGGTGGCCCGTTGTTGTGGCCCATTTGTTTGGGGGCAAGTCTGGGCGGGCGCTGAGAGCAGGAGCCCATGGTGGGACTGAGTTCTGTAGATGTGAACACAGCGCCGGCAGCTGTGCCCCAGCTCCCATGTGCAGCCTGCGTTTAGTAACAGTGTGACAAATATTTTCACAATGTGTTAGATATTGTAGTTTTTAAAACTAAAAATAGTTACAGATATTTTCAAATGCAAAAAACTGCTTGTTATTCAGGAAGAAAGTAAAGAAAAAAGTAACATCAAAAAATTGGTGGGCTTCAGATAAAAGATTTTTCACTGTGAGATTTTTGTTTCTAAAACAACTTCTAACCTTAAAAGATTGTAGAAAAAAATGAAAATACAAACAAAATCAATGAAATTTAGTAGCCTCTACTGTTATCCAAAGCAGAATTCTCTCTGAATTTTCTTTTTCCTCAACTTTTTTTTTTTTTTTTTTTTTTTTTTTTGAGACAGTCTCACTCTTTTGCCCGGGCTAGAGTGAGTGTCGTGGCGTCAGCCTAGCTCACAGCAACCTCAAACTCCTGGGCTCAAGCGATCCTTCTGCCTCAGCCTCCCGAATAGCTGGGACTACAGGCATGCGCCACCATGCCCGGCTAATTTCTCTGTATATTTTTAGTTGTCCAATTAATTTCTTTCTATTTTTAGTAGAGACGGGGTCTCGCTCTTGCTCAGGCTGGTTTCGAATTCCTGAGCTCAAACAATCCGCCCGCCTTGGCCTCCCAGAGAGCTAGGATTACAGGCGTGAGCCACCGCGCCCGGCGTTCCTCAACTTTTTGATCTCAACTGACTCTTTTGAGAGTGGTCACTGTATGTGTGAGTATGAGAGAGTGTGTGTGTGAGTGTGTGAGCTCTTGCTTCAGAACACCCTCTGATGTGCCTGTGGAGGTAAATAAAGGTGCTGAGGTTTTCTGTGTGTGGCGTGTGCATGTGTTTCTAAAGTAATAAAAATGTCATGCTGAATTTAGTATTATAAGGAACAAAGAATGAACTTAGCTGTTTGTATCAGTATTAGTAATAGCTTTTGTGTTGAGATTTGTTTTTGTTTTGTTTTGTTTTTTTACCTTTTTACTGCTGGGTCATGTTCAGCTGAAACTTATAAATTTTAGGCTGCGAAATACCATAACTTCTGTTGATGCGATGCCTTTTTTCACCATGGCCCAATGGCATTTTGATGCTGCCTGAGAAATCTTGCTTTGGACTTTCACCACTAGCCAACCCTTGGGTGCCTCACCTATCCAGTTGGCAGACAGCTCACCCTGGCCCACCTAGACGAGGTGCTGATTCTCCTTAAAAAGTAAATTCACACAATGCTATCCAGCCGCCAGGCTGTGTCATATAACTTAACCATGCACTATTAGAACATCTGTTTAAATAACTTCCCATTTCTTGTTTTTTCTTTTGTCTATTTAAAAATTTTAATTTCTTAAAATCTTTTTGTGTTGAGAATAATTATTTTTTTTCCTCTCTCTGTGACTTTTGCAGAATTATATTCACTGTCTTCTTATTTTTCCAATGCCAAATTTTATTGCATATTGTCCTCTCCAAAGTTCTTGTGGTTGTATAGATTATTTGTTAAATGAAGAAGGCTGATTTAGGGGGTGAGAGGAAGAGCCTCTATTCTTTTAAATTTAAAATTTTCAGCTGCTTATTCTTCTTAAGCAAGAGACTTTAAAAAAATATATAAAGTTATTTCCACTAGCTAATTAAAAAACATTGATTTTCCTTTAAATCTTATTGCAGAGGGTAAGCAACCGAGTAATATTCTCAGCGTCTTTTTCTGTAAAATTCTCATGTACATCACTTATGCAGAGGAAAATTTTGTGTGTGCCCATATTTCTGTGTTTATTTTAGTTATATGAAATAATTGTTCCTTTTCTACCCTGCTGCTTTACTGGTGCTTAAATATGATGTTGGAGATCGGATGGTGGGAAGTGAGGGACACAGGTACCAAGCCAGACAAGTCAGCATTCATTAGTCACTCAACAAGTCCTCACTGGGGACCTCCTGTGTGCCAGGCCCTGCACTGGGCTCTGGAGACACGCTGGGAATGAGCAAGATCTGGTCACTGCACTCATAGAACTTGTCTTTTAGTGGAGCAGCTGGGTGGTAAGCAAAGAGAGAAAATAGGGGCAGGTTAGGACAGTGAAGGGTGTTGTGTGTGAGGGGCACCACTGGACGGGCTGTGGAAGCGAGTTTCATATTTACAGTGGATACCTGCAGCCTTTGTCTAATTACCAGGCCAAAATATCAAAGTAAGGTGGTTAAAAAGTTATGGGACAGTGGAAGTTTTGTTATTTATTCATTGTTGTAAGAAAAATTTTATTTAACAGATTTTGAATAGCCTATATTTTAAATATTTTTTCCACTGGCATAAAATTATTATAATTGAAAGACTTCTTTAGATTATTGGTGATGCAAAGGCAATATATGTAACCAAAATGTTTGTACCCCCATAATATTCTGAAATTAAAGAAAAAAGTAAATAAATAGAGAAAAAAAGACAAAAAAAGAGGCAGTTTAGAATATATTCAAACAGTGAAAAATAAAAGTATAATTTAAATTTTTGGAAAATCAGGATGGAACAGAATTTCGGTTTAGAAGTACCTTTATCATGTGAATGTTTGCTTTTATTGAATTACTATTTTGTATTGAAATATAACATAAAGAAGAAAGTACAGAAACTATAGATGTACAGCTTAACAAGTATTATAAAGCAAATATCCCTATAACCACTGCTACTCAAAGAATAGGAATAGATGGTTTTCTATTCAGCATTTTTTTACTCACTGCAGTAATGCAGTACATTGGTGTTTTCTTTTTCTTTTTTCATGGCAAATGGCTGTAATATTTTGGCTGATGGTTTGTTTTTTTACTTTGTTTCTTCAACATTTATTAAGCAACAAGTAAGTGTTCATCATTGACAGAACTGTTTGACTTCATCATTACATTATAATTTATTTATTCTTGCTTCCTTATTTAAAATATTAAAGCTTTATTCTTTAGAAGAAAACAAAACATGATTTTAGACATGAAGATGTTTTAATAACTGCTTTAGTTCATTTTGTGTTGCTGTAACAGAATACCACAGACTGGATAATTGATAAAGAAAAATTTATTTCTCACAGTTTTGGAGGCTGGGAAGTCCAATATCAAGGTGCTGGCAAGGTGAGAGAGGGAGGGGAAGGGGGCCGAACTCATCCTTTTATCAGGAACCTGCTCCCATGATAATGACATTAATCATTCCTGAGGGCAGAAGAGCCTCATGACCTAATCACTGCTTCAGCTCCTCACCTCTCAACACAGTTGCACTGGGGATTAAGTTTCCAGCATGTGAACTTTGAGGGCCACATTTGAATCATAACAATAACATCTGTAACTTTTTATTAGTACATTTTAGAAAATCAAAAGAAAGAAACAAAGCCAAAGAGGATAAAGTATTATTTCTTAGGACTCGTAAAGGAGAATAACTGTAATGAGTTACCCCTTGAAGAATATTTTATGTACACAATTTCTAAAGAAATTGAAATCGTATACTAATTTCATGTTCTCATGATTATGATAAAATAGGATAACACTAGCAATTCTAGTGCTTGTAGACTTTCTTCACGTATGTGTAATAGTTTGGAAATACTAGTAAATATTAAAATATAAACTGTAGGAAATAGTTAACAGAGGTTACCATTGAAAAAGGGGTTAGTATAGGGTTTTTTAATACTCGTTTTATAAAAGAAAAAATTTGTCAAAATTAAATATTTTCACAATTGAAGAAAGGAGATAAATGTGAAATGATAGAGAACTCCATCCTGAATTTTACTTATGAAGCACTAAAAAATCATACCTTTGTGTCAGAAGTGAAAATTCAACAATAAGACTGGTTTTCCCAGTGATAAAACCAGTCTAGCTTCTTGGTGGACTGTTGTCCTGGTTCTTTGGCTCCTTTGCTTAGAAGAATCACAGACAAGCTGGTGATCTCAGACAGGAAGCTATTCCACACAAACAGCTTTTATTTCAGAAAAGAAGGAAGCTACACAAAGCAAAAATACGTTCCAGAGAGAGGAACAGGGTCAGTCTCCACGAGTGGAGAAAGACCTTAAGGACTCCCAAGTGGTTTCCTTTTATTGGCCTGGTCCAGGGGCCGGCTTACAGGAGGTGTGGGGTGTTACCAGCTGATTGATATACATGATTGACAGGTGTTCTGCATTTTTCCTTAAGTCCCTTCCCCTAATTGGACACCCCCTCCTCTTTGCCCCTAGGAACTGCCCTTTTGGCCTGTATCTGCCACCTGCACTTTTGGTCCCTGCCTAACAAGGTGGTTTTTCAAAACAAAGAGTATATAGTAGCTCATTGACCTTGAGGAGGATTAGCAGTGAACACACTGGAAGGCTTGGTTTTGTAACCTCCACCACCAGCCGAGCCCTCCCTGTTCCCCATGAACCTTGCTTTAGCGTTTCTGTGCTCCTGACACAAGGAAAGGGAGAGGCTGTGGGGCGCCCTTGCCTGAGACCACCCGCCACGTATCCCTCAGTCGACCTTAGGAGCAGCAGCTGTGGCACCCTGACAGTGCAGCCGTGGAGTGGGGTCCCCTCAGCCTCATTGAGAACCTGCAGCCAGAAATTTGTCCCCCTCCACCTGTTTCTTACTGCTTCCAAGGAGCTCCTCTGAGACTGAAGAGCCCCTAGGTGGGGTCCTGGTCTGGACGCACCACTTGAGTGGCTGGGAGAGGAAGAAGGAATGTCAGGGTCAGCAGTTTCTCTATAGAAACAGCGGTGCGAGCAGGAAGAACAGCACAGAATTCTGTGTAGATATGTGTGTCTAAAAAAATTAATTTCCTTAATATTTTCTAATAAAGACTAACTCAGTAGAAAATGGTAGACTGATCATTTCTACCAAAGCAAGTCAGTTAGTAAGATAAGAGCCCTTTATTTAATTGAAAAATAATTGTTAGGAAACATGTATGATTTAATCTGTGTCCCCTAGTATTGTAAATTTAAACCCAGGAAAGAGAGATGTGTGGTGAGCTGTTCTTAATTTGGCCAATTTTTGGCAATATTTTATGCTTTTACAATCTTTAGTTTCTGTGGGAATTTTTTATATAATATGACAAATTTTAAAAAACAATTTATGTTTATTTAGATTTAAGAAATGAGAATGACAGATTGAAGAAGGGTTGTTAGTTTTGTAGTTCAAAGTCTTTAAAAAGTCATTTAAAATTTTGTCTTAAACTCCTTGCTATCTTATCTCCCACCCTTTCTTTCAATTGAAAGGATGCTGCTTGTGACCTGCTCACTGTGGGTCAGCTCTGATTTGGCCAGAGAGGTTTTGCTTCAGTTCCTTTTCTTACTTCCCCTTTCCGCCAGGGCCAAGGGAGCTGACTCTGGCTTATCTCCAGCTTCCCTCTGGCCGATAAAAGCAGAAAGCCAATTACTATGTTCAAGCTTTATTTTTTCCCTTTTTACCCGTATTTCAGTGCAGCAGTGATATTTAATATCGTTCTTTGTACTCATGGACTAGAAGAATTCACATGAATACTCAGGGCTAAACTATTCAAGACAGGAGGCAAACTATGATATTAGTATATCCACTGTTCGAGCTGTGATTTCATGCCTCAAAATGTTATAAATTTTGGTGATCATTTAAGTGTGAATTAGCCAAAAAAGCAAAGAATTCATATTTGACTTTCATGATGTTATTTCATGATTTTATTAAAAATAGTAATGGGAGGCCAGGCACGGTGGCTCAAGCCTATAATCCCAGCACTTTGGGCAGCTGAGGCAGGAGGATTGCTTGAGGCCAGCAGTTCGAGACCAGCCTGGGCAATATAACAAGACCCCATTTATACAAAAAATAAAAGTAATCATAATAGGACCTAATAAACAAAGGAAAGGAGACTTAATACCAAAATCAGTTCTTTAGCTAATGTAGTTGTCATACCTCAGATGCTTCCGCTTCATTTGTTTATTCCTTCATCTCTAGAAATAACTTATTTCTTGTGAAATTTTTTTTTTTTTTTTTTTTTTTGAGACAGAGTCTCACTTTGTTGCCCGGGCTAGAGTGAGTGCCGTGGCGTCAACTCTTGTGAATTTTTATATGTAAAAATCTATGAAGTGAGATTTGGTGATACTATGGAATTAAATAATACTTTTGGATTCCTTGTGGGTTTATTTAATCTGTGATTTCTTCATTTCTTTTTCCATGAAAAGAAAAATAGTAGTTGTGTAGTTTTAAGATTAGTTTCTCATAGACCTGAAGTTTAAGAGAATCTTTCTTTCTACTCTCTGTTGTAAACAATCCAAAAATAAGCTGTAAAGTTAGCCTATTGTAAGTGTATTATACAGGTGGGTAAAACGTGTTTCCTGTTCAATTGCATATGTGGCTTGATAAATAAAAATTCATTTATAGGGTTAAATTGGGGTATCATTAATGATAAAAAATTGTATGTTGAAAACTCTGTTCTTGACCTTCAGAAAAGTATTGATATTGGCAAGGAAACTTGTTTTTTTTTTTGGCTTCCTCAAAAAATTGTCATTTTTACCCTCTCGCCTAGTTCCAAATCACACTGACATTTGTGCATGCTGTGAAATTTTGTTATGTCATCTTAACCTTTCTGCCAATCTAGTTTTCCAAATTTCTTCCCCTCATTTTTATTTTCAAAGGGGTTATAGGTTTTCCCCTTGGGATCCCGTTGCCTGGAGAAGCTGTTGGAATGTATAAGCCCAAGCTTGACTTTTCCTCGTCTTTCAGGGGAGCTGGCTGCAGGGTGCGAGTCAGCCGGTGGCCCCGCTCTGCTCAGCCCACGCAGTGCAGATCTTCCAGAGAAAGTGATCTAGGAATGGATTGCTATTAATACTTAGCATATAGTACTTCTTATTTTTCTCAACAGATGCAGCGCTTTTTTCTGTTACAATATAGGAAACATTTCAGCTGGCAAATGGAATAAACAAGTCCTTGGGTTAGTAAAATGCCATGCAAAAGTTACAAAAAATTGGAAAGTACACTTTTTTTATTGTGAGAGTGATTGGGAAGAGTAACCTGCGCCCCGCGTGCACTCCCCTTCCATCCCAGAATGACACGGCTTCATTCCCACCAGCGCACAGAAATCGTCACCTTTCCTGGCTGCTGCCCCCTTGCAGCACTCACATGTCCCGTCCCCATCCTCCTTACTTCAAGGCCAGCACTTCTTGGTTTGCTGCCTCATGTGTTCATTTTCCTTCTCTGTTCTTTGCTCACTCTTCCTTGGTGTGCTGCTTCAATATGGGTCCTCAGGCTTCTGCCTTGGGCCTCTTTACTTTTCATTCTATGTGCCCTTCCTGGTACTCAGTGACCTTCCTGGGGCACTGCCCCCGACTGCTAGGCCCTGCCCCAGTCCCGTCTGCACCTGAGTGTCCTACAGGTGGCCTCAGACCCGGCATGCCCCCACCCTTGTCTTTCCTGGCCTGTTAACTCAGCAGCCTTTATCGAGTTTTCTCTTACATTTTTTCTACCCATCTGGTCCCTAGATTCTGACGATGGTTCTTCCTCAGAGCTGTCTCTCAAGCAGATCTCATTTATCTATCTGCTGCCACCTCTACTCAGGCCCCTGCTCCTTCATGCCAAGATTGTTGTGTCAGTCTCCACCAGCCTTCCCTTGTTTTCAGTCTGTTGAGGTCATCATCCTAACAGGCAAATCCGATACTATTACTCTCCTCTTTTAAAAAATTTCCATTGACTGCCCAGTGTCCTGGGGTTAAGCGATCATCACTGTAAGCTCTTTGGTGCGGCATTCTTCGTGGTGCTCTCAGCCCAGCTGCCTTGGTCTCATTTCCCACTGCCCCCTTCTGAGCCTCCCCACACGTGCACACAGCACTGAATACCTCCTTCCTGGATCAAGCCATGCCTTTCATGGTATAAGGTTGGCCATTAGGCCTAATACACATACTTTTCTCTCAATGCTTTATTTGTAATTATACTTCCAGTATTTTATAGTATTGTAATCACCCAAAGTCTAAGTAAATAATAACTACACAGCATGCTACAAAGATGTATAGGGCTTATCTAGCAACCTCGAGCCGTGCTCAGTAACTCAGGAAACTAGTAATGAATTTTAATATATTACATGGCACCAGAGTGCATAAATGGTCCTAGTCAGGAGATGTTGGTTCTGGTCCCAACTTGACCAGGGCTGAAGGCCTATATAGGGTCACTTCATATGTGCCTCAGTTTTTTACTGAGAAAGGGTGACTTTGTTAAACCTTAGGTTTTTTCTACTTTTAAAATTCTGTGTTACTGTTCTATCTTGCCTTGTATGTAATTCCCCTGTGGAAGTCAATCTCACAGTGTTTTTAACTTCAGAGTCCCAGTGTTTGACTTCCCTTGAACTTTTCCAACATTGAAGCTCACTGATCTCTTACAGCATGCCTTTCAAGAGAAGCACTTTTATGATAATGGTCACTCTATTTTTACCATGACATCATTTTTTTTTTTTTTTTTTTTTTTTGAGACAGAGTCTCACACAGTCTCCTAGACTGTGGTGTAGTGGCACAGTCGTAGCTCACTGTAGCCTTGAACTCCTGGGCTCAAGCCATCCTCCTGCCTTAGCCTCCCGTTAGCTGGACCTACAGGTGCACCCTACCATACCTGGCTAATTATTTAAATATTTTGTAGAGATGGAGGTCTCGCCATGTTACCCAGGCTGGTCTCAAACTCCTGGGTTTAAATGATCCTCCCGCTTCTGCCTCCCAAAGTGCTGGGATTACAGGCATGAGGCACTATGCCTGGCCGACATCATCTCATTTAAATCCTTAGGCTAATTTCTCTTTCCCTTTTCCCTCTCTTCCTCTTCAATTTGTTAATGCCATGGGAAGGAGGTAGCAGTAAGACTGAAACACCTGTTCATGTCTAGTAATTGTGAACTTGCCATGCTCCTACTCAGACAAGCACTGTTCTGGCTCATCGTAGATTTTGCCTGTTTCAAGCCAGTGACTGATGAGTTAGAAGTTGTTCCTTAGATTGTCCTTTATTGATAGCCATTGTGGAGGGGCCAGGTTTGAAGGGTTGATGTTGGAGTATCAAGGATAGAGTGGCAGGCAGTAGGGATACCCTGGGTTCTGTCAGTTGTATTTTTAGCTCCCTCTGCTACACAGGTTCACAATGTGTTGACCTCGTGGTAGAGACGCTGTTCTGCATGGATACACGTGCACTGCTGGGTCCATTAGAATTGTTTAGAGGGTTTGGGAACCTCTGGACTCTAGAGGACTATAGTGACTACCCATAATTAGTAACTTTCTATTTAACATTGGCTTCTTGAAATTTTTCCCAACAAATTTATTTATTTATTTCTCAGTTCATGCTACATTTATAAAAATAGATGTAATTATCTATTTCCATACTTTCTATTTAGTGATATGACCTTTTAAAGTTGTTTTCAGTCTGATTTTTGGACACCATTTTAATCTTCTTTGCTTTTTTTTTTTTATTTCTGTGTATTACGGGGGTACACATGTTTAGGTTACGTATGTTGTCCTTACCCCCCTCCACCCCAGTGAGAGCTTCAAGCTTGTCCATCCCCCAGACAGTGCGCATTGCACTCATTATGTATGTATATACCCATCCCCTCCTCCACCCTCCCATCTGCCCGACACTCGATAAATGTTATTCCTATATGTGCACTTAGGTATTGATCCAGTGAAATCAGTTTGCTGGTGAGTACATGTGGTGCTTGTTTTTCCATTCTTGGGATACTTCAGTTAGTAGAATGGGCTCCCGCTGTATCCAGGAAAATACAAGAGGTGCTATATCACCATTGTTTCTTATAGCTGAACAGTACTCCATGGCATACGTATACCACATTTTATTAATCCACTCATGTATTCATGGGCACTTGGGTTGTTTCCACATCTTTGCAGTTGTGAATTGTGCCGCTATAAACATTTGAGTGCAGATGTCTTTTTTATAAAATGTCTTTTGTTCTGTTGGGTAGATGCCCAGTAATGGGATTGCTGGATCAAATGGTAGATCTACTTGTATCCTTTAAGGTGTCTCCATATTGCTTTCCACAGAGGTTGTACTAGTTTGCAGTCCCACCAGCAATATATGAGTGTTCCTATCTCTCCACATCCACACCAACATTTATTGTTTTGGGACTCTTTGATAAAGGCCATTCTTGCTGGAGATAAGTGATATCTCATTGTGGTTTTGATTTGCATTTCCCTGATGATTAGAGATGTGGAGCATTTTTTCACATGTTTCTTGGCCATTATTCTGTCTTTGTTTGAAAAATTTCTGTTTATGTCCTTTGCCCACTTTTTGATAGGGTTGTTTGATTTTTTTTCTTGCTGATTTTCCTGGGTTCTATATAGATTCTAGTTATCAGCCTTTTATCAGATGTGTAACATGTGAATATTTTCTCCCACTCTGTAGGTTGTCTGTTTGCTTTCATGACAGTTTCTTTGGCTGTTCAGAAGCTTTTTAATTTCATCAGGGCCCATTTATTTATTTTTGTTGTTGCTGTGATTGCCTTTGGGATCTTCTTCATAAATTCTTTGCCTAGGCCAATGTCCGTAAGAGTTTTTCCAACATTTTCTTCTAGAATTCTAATAGTTTCACACCTTAGGTTTACGTCTATTACCCAGCATGAGTTGATTTTTGTGAGAGGTGAAAGGTGTGGATCCTGTTTTAGTATTCTACATGTGGCTATCCAGTTTCCCAGCACCATTTATTGAATAAGGGTTCTTTTCCTCAGTGTATGTTTTTGTCTGCTTTTTCAAAGATTTAATGGCTATATGAGTATGGTTTAATATCTGGGTTCTCAGTTCTTTTCCACTGGTCAATGTCCCTGTTCTTGTGCCAGTACCAAGCTGTTTTAATTACTATAGCCTTGGAGTATAGTTTGAAGTCTGGTAAATTGATGCTTCCCAGTTTGTTTTTATTGCCTAGGATTGCTTTTGCTATACAGGGTCTTCTCTGGTTCCATACGAAGCTTAAAATTGTTTTTTTCTACATCTGTGAAAAATGCTGTTGGTATTTTAACAGGGATTGCATTGCATCTGTAGATCACTTTGGGTAATATAGACATTTTAACAATGTTGATTCTACCGACCCACAAACGTGGTATGGTTTTCCACCTGTTTACCTCCTCTGCTATTTCCTTCCTCAGTGTTGCATAGTTCTCCCTGTAGAGGTCTTTAATTTCCTTAGTTAAATATATTCCTAGGTACTTTATTTTCTTTGTTGCTATTGTGAAGGGTATTGAGTCTTTGATTTCGTTCTCAATTTGACTGTTATTGGTATATGTGAATGCCTCTGATTTGTATGTATTGATTTTGTATCCTGGGACTTTATTGAATTCATTTATTAATTCCAGGAGTTTCTTGGTGGAATCCTTGGAGTTTTCTAGATATAATATCATATCATCAACAAAGAGTGAGAGTTTGATCTCTTTGCCCCCATTTGGACGCCCTTAATTCCGCTCTCTCATCTAATTGCTCTAGCAAAGACTTCCAGCACTATGTTGACTAGAAGTGGAGAGAGTGGGCAACCTTGTCTGGTTCCAGTTCTAAGTGGGAATACTTTCAATTTTTCCCCATTCAGTATGATGTTGGCTGTGGGTTTGTCATATATGGCTTGTATCATTTTTGAGTAAGCCCCATCTATGCCTATTTTGTTAAGCGCTCTTACCATAAAAGGATGTTGAATTTTGTCAAATGCTTTTTCTGCCTCTATTGAGAGAATCATATGGTCTTTGTTTTTGCTTCTGTTTATGTGATGAATTACATTTATAGATTTGTGTATGTTGAACCATCCGGGCATCTCTGGGATGAAGCCTACTTGGTCGTGATGGATTCTTTTCTTTTTTTTTTTTTTT
>NW_012153174.1:7576982-7590457 GCF_000956105.1 Propithecus coquereli
TTTTTGAGACAGAGTCCCACTCTCTTGCCTGGGCTAGAGTGCTGTGGCATCAGCCTAGCTCACAGAAACCTCAAACTCCTGGGCTCAAGCAATTCTCCTGCCTCAGCCTCCCAGGTAGCTGGGACTACAGGCACAGGCCACCATGCCTGGCTAATTTTTTCTATTTTTAGTTGTTTGGCCAATTTCTTTCTATTTTGAGTAGAGACGGGGTCTCGCTCTTGCTCAGGCTGGTCTCGAACTCCTAAGCACAAACGATCCGCCCACCTTAGCCTCCCAGAGTGCTAAGATTACAGGCGTGAGCCACCGCGCCCGGCCATGATGGATTATTTTCTTGATAAGCACCTGGATTCGGTTTGCTAAGATTTTATTGAGAATTTTTGCATCTATATTCATAAGGGATATTGGTTTAATCTTATTTTCTTAGCAAAAATACTACCTATAGTTGTGTAAAATAAGGTGTTTTAAATGAGGAAGTTTTCAGGAAAGAAGAACTTGCTTTCTGGATACTCAGAGTGGAGGGTGGCTCCGTGTTGGCAGTGTGCATGCTGGGTAGTGTTGGCATCACATTGCCTACTGTCTGAGTCAACTCAGACTGCCAGAACAAAACACCACAGACTGTGACTTAAACAGCAGACATTTGTTTCTCACAGTGCTGGAGGCTGGTGGGGTGCAGCATGGCCACTTCCTGGAAAGGGACCTCTTCCTGGTTTTAGGCACCCACCTTCTCACTGTGTGCTTACAGGGCCTTTCCTCTGTGTCTGATGGAAAGAGCAAGCCCTCTGGTGTCTCTTCTTACGAAGACACTAATTCTATTGGATCAGGACCCCACCCTTAGGACCTCACTTAACCTTAATTACTTTCTTAGAGGCCCCATCTCCAAATATAGCCACAGTGGGGGTTAGGGCTTCAACATGTGAGTTTCGGGAGGGAACCACAAATATTCAGTCCACAACTCACCCCATCCCCCATTGTGTGCTTTAACTTTGCTTAGGGATCTGTTGCTTTCTAGAGTCTTTATATGCTTTTTCCTTACTTGGATTTCATTAATAATGGGCCCTTCCATTGCCCATTCACCCTCTACAGCTGTGTTCCCCAACCCCTGGACCAGTAGTGGTCTATGGCCTATTAGGAGCTGGGCTGCACAGCAGGAGGTGAGTAGTGGGCAAGTGAGCGAAGCTTCATCTATTTACAGCCACTCCCCATCGCCCACATCACCTGTCAGATCATTGGTGGCATTAGATTCTCATAGGAGCAAGAGCCCTGCTGTAAACTGCACATGCGAGGTTGTGGCTCCTTATGAGAATCTAATGTCTGATGATCTGAGGTGGAGCTGAGGCAGTGATGCTAGCACTGGGGAGCGGCTGCAAATACAGATTATCGTTAGCAGAGAGGTTTGACTGCACAATAAATGTAATGCACTTGAATCATCGTGAAACCATCCCACCCTCCTCCCTCTGCCCCCTCCCCCATCAGTGGAAAAATTGTCTTTCATGAAACTGATCCCTGGTGCCAAAAAGGTTGGGGACTGCTGCACAGGACAGTATAGGCTACCTCTGCAGAACAAGTCACAGTGATGTGCCGGGTGGTAGGCAGCACTGTGACATTCTGACCCCTAGGAGGCTTGGATGTTCAGCTCAGTTTCAACTGTTCTCATCACTAGCGATTGTGACAAACATTCTGATCGGCTGGTCAGTCTTGTCTAGTTTTGTATTTTTTTTTAAGAGTTGGGTTTCAGATTTCTGTTTCATGCTTAGAATTATTGCGGCTTCTGGAGATGGATATTTTAAACTGGGTGAAAAGGCAAAAAAATGTGGAATCAAGAAGTGAAAGCACAATTGTTTACAGTTCAGTGAGTAGCTGTGGTTAAGAAATGTGTCTGTTCATCATTGCCAGATGACTTAAAATTTTATGGGGAGGCATAAATTTTAAACAAAAACTAATTGTGCTATTCACAGGGTAAGGATGTGAACTTCTCCAGAATTTGTTTTTTAGGTATTATAACCTGGCTCTCCTGGTTAGAACTTTATGAATTTTATCCTGAAATTATCTGTGAAATGAATCTGATTGCATCTTACAAGATTTACTTAGAAACTAAAATTTGTATTTACCAAGCATACAACCAATGATTTAACAGAGACTCACTTAGTGAACACTCATAGGAACATATCATTGCTACGTGTTTGGGACTCACTGGTAAAATTACGCAGAGTTGTAACTTCTCAAAAGAAAAGACAACATAATTATATACAAATAAATATAATTCTGCTTTTAGTGCATGTTAATGAAAAAAATTGTGGTATGATACAAACAGTGAGTAGATAAAACGTCATTTGGATTTGATTTGGAATGTATTGTTTATTTTTCTCGTTGGGGCATCATTTGAATTGTAGTTGAGTGTGCATTCTCTTGGTACACGCAAAGTGCAGTTGAGGTCAAGGGAGGCAGGTCAGAGGCATCCGGACTGGCAGTGAGATCAAGACCTGAAACAGAGTCCCCAGATTCTTCACATCAGTTTGTGTTAGGGTTTGTTCAGCTCTCACGCATTTATTAGTACTGATCCAGGTGCAGCACAGAGTTTACGGTTTAGTAGACAGAATTACTCATTTTCTGTGTTAAATCAGAGATGTAAACAAGAGGAACAGTGATAACATAAAGGAGAGTGATAAACTGCAGGTGACAAGGAGAGTTACACTCAGACATTCACCAGGGAGACTCTCCCTTAAAGCATGATTTTTTCCACCTCGTTGTAGAAATAATTTGAAGTTGCTTGAATGGAACTATGGAATTGGAGGCTAGAGCAGTAAGAAGTAGAATGTAAAAAAGGACTTTCTACACAGTGGCAAGTAGTTTGAATTTTACACAATAAGCCATAGAAGTGTTCAAGTACAGCGTGGCTATCATTAAATCTGCATTTACAAAGATCATTCTGGTGGGCCTTAGGAACAATAGGTTGGAAGAGTTATGTACTAGACTGGGGAGATGGGTTAGAACCAGACAATTGTAATAACTAAGAGGCATCTCAATCTTAATATATTCAAAATTGGTGTCTTGATACCAGTATCTTCCACCACCTCCACCTCTCAGAAGATAGAAATCTCCACTATCTCAATAAATGTTAATTCTGTTCTTATTCTTGCTCAAACCAAAAACGTTGCCGTCATTCTTGACTACTGTTCTTTCTCATGTTCACTCCTCGTCTATCAATAAGTCCTATTGGCTCTACCTTCAAAGAATAGCTAGACTCCACCTATTCTCTCCAGTCACTCCCCAGGTCCCAGCCGCCACCCCCTCTCCGAGGCTGCTGTAGGAGTCTCCAGCTTGTCTCCCTACTTCTTCCCTTGTCTCCTTCAGTCTGATCTCAGCCTTCCCTGTTGGCTTCCCATCACACTCAGAGGAAACACCCAAGTCCACACATGCGGTGTACGACCTGTCTCCTCCCCACTTGACCAGGCTGAGCTGATCGCCTTTTCCTGCTACAGGAAAGACTGACTGCAGGCCCAGGCCAACTGCATTTAGTCCCAGGCAAAACACGGGTGGGCTCTTCACCAAAAAGGTGGGGTGAACTTGTGGGGAAAGCTAAGACTTCTAATGGGGATGTTGGGGCCACCAGAATATAGTCCTTTTTCTTTTGGCATTTGAAGGGCCTGATCAATCATAAGAATTGTTACAGTCAAAGCATTTGACTTGAGGCTGAGGTGTTCTCCTTCAGATATAATGCCTGACTCTAGTCAGGCATTGAATTCTTTTTATATAATTGTGCTATCATAAATTTGTTGATTATTTGCTCTTAGACTACAGCCAGAGCACAGAGATTTGGTGTAGGTTATAGGACATACTTTGATAATTAATCTTGACAGTGAAAGTGGAATTGTATGGAATTAAAATTGTTTAGCATGTTGGGGAGGAAAAATGTAGAGCGGTGAATATACCCTTCTTCATTTTACAAAGCTATGAGCCCCGGATCCCTAGCAGAAGTTAATAGAATAGGACACAGAGTTAAAGATATTATTTAAAAATTTCACAAGTAACTAACAGAAACATCCCAAATAAAATGATACTGGTGCTGAATACAGGAATTATTTTGGGGGGAAAGCCATAAAATACAATTTCAAAATGAGTAAAATCTGAAATGATTATAGCATGGTAGTTTGTAGTGAGTGCAACAAGGTGAATCATAATAACCACAGCTGGCAGTGGCCAATGTCAGAGAGTTTATTAAGGACAGAGGCCTTGTCTGCCTGGGAAGCACATGGACTTTAAAATCCCCTGATGTCCATTCCTGATCCCTGTGCTTGCTTGTGCTCTGTGTGTGTGTCTGTCTGCACACTCGCATGCTGGGTGAGGAGTGAGGGAAAACAAAGAACAGTGGGCACTTGATGGGTTGACGTGAAGGAGACGAAATGTACTAATTTCAGGAAATACTAGGACATACATTTTAGAGCAAGATACTGGGTGGGTTAACCTGTTGGGGTATCTGTGAAGATAAAGAGATACAGACAAGTAATCTAAGCGGAAAATTTCAAATTACTATGTGGTCAATGTTTGGATACGTATAATAAATGGACAACTTAACATTAGTGGCAACAATTATACTTTGAAAAGATTTTCTCTTAGAAATACTTATAGATACCCCTGCATATGATTTCAGTATCTCTCCCCCCATATTAACTTACTTCACTTTGTCCTTTCTTGTGTAGTATTTGTTATCCTCATAATATGTATTAATTCATCAACATAACCTACCTAAGAGGATTTGAGTTGATATGTACATAAATGGACCCTGGCTACTTATATATTTATTATAAAATAAATCATTTAACCCAGTAGTCAAAAATATATTTTATTCTTATATGATTTGCTCACGTTTTTTACAAACTCTTGGTCGTTTAAATCCAAAGCCTTTTTTTAAGAGAAGTTAGCTGATAATTAAATAAATCATTCATGCATTCATTTAGCAAATGTTAGCCTTTAAGTTAAATACTATCCATTTGTAACTAAACTCTGTTTTATCTGCTAGGCATTTGTATGGATAGAAATGATTAGATCTTATGATGTATTTTCCAGATGAACTTTTCTATTCCTGTTTCTTAATCATTTAACATTTTTGCTGTTATATGTTAGTGTTTGTGGTCTCCATTTGATCTTTGTGGCGCTTTCTCTTCAGTGTTTAGTACTTGACAGGTTATCCTTTTCTTTTCCAGTGCAAGTTCTGTGAAATCCTGTCCAACGTCCAGGCACAGCAACGGGCCTTTCGGAGTCTGTTTCTCAACCTGAAGCGCTATCTGTCTTTACATTTTAAAAGGCCTTATGTTTTAGCATAATGAAGTAGTTAGGGAAAATCACTCACAATTCCCTATTTTTACTGGCATTTACCTGAGAGAAATTTTGGTCTTTGGCTTCTAAGGATACTCAGTTTCTGGCATTGGACTTTCCAGTCATCCTCCCTATTCTTAAGAAAGTCATGTGATCAGCCAACTTTAGTTCATGATTTTCTTATCTGTCAAGGGAGATTAATATCTTCATTACCTCTTTTTTTTTTTTTTTTTTATGGAAACAGGTTCAGAAGGTATTCCTTACCTATTTTGTAGGATTATTGTGGATCAAGTAAGCAAATGGACTTAAAAATGCCTTGGAAAGCTGGTGGTGGTGACAGTCGCTGCCATCATGGTGTGTGTGCTGCGCCAGGCACTCTGCAGTGCACTTGCTGGGTTTGCACCTGTGACTGCAGTGCACTTAGGGGGCGCTGACATTACGTCCATTAAAATTGAGGGCCCTCTTGTAGCAGAGGGAAATAACAGATAAAGCATTTGAGGGTTTCAGAGGGAAGGAATAGTCGCTTCTGGCTGGGATTCAGGAAACACCTCCTGGACAAGGTGATATTTTAGGTGTCTTGGCAGCATTTGAGTCAAATGTTGCCCTGGTGACGCTGAAATGGCCTTTTATGTACCAGTCATCTAATTTCAAAATAATCTTCTTTGTAAAATGAGTATATCTTGTGCTCCGATTAAAAGCTTGTCTCAAGTGCATAATTTGGCGTAGATTGCCCTGTGGTTTTTTTCTCCCTCAGACAAGGGGGAACTTACACTGCTTCGTTTTCTTCTGGGTAGGGGAGCACTGGAGGCTGTTCTGTAGGAAGGAGTTTAGGGCACTTAGGGGAGAGGATGGTGCTGTCCCCAGCCAGGTGGTAAGGCCATAAGAGCACTACTCATCACTGCTTCCCAGGCTGCTTAGTCACCAGGTGAGCTGTGGTGTACAGTGTTGTGGTGACAGTCAACTTCATAAAATGTGTTTATTCCACAAGTTATTTGGTGCTACAGATCTTGAGCAAAATTCATAATTTTTGGAATATTGTCAGGATTTATCATAAACATCTTCAAAGAAACTGTAGTCATTGGCAGTATGATGCATCTCAGGTACACAGGTATTTCTGCTATAATACTATTTGTGTGTTTTGAAATAGCTGCCCTTTTATAAAATCTGTCAGAGTCTGTAGGAACTATTGGGTTGGACAGACCACTGAAAATCAATGTCGTTTTTTAAGCCAAGCCGCACAAGACAATAATTTTTTTTTTTGCAGACAGGGTCTCACTCTGTCACTCAGGCTGGAGTGCAGTGGCACGATCATAGCTCATTGCAACCTCAAATTCCTGGGCTTGAGCTATCCTTCTGCTTCAGCCTCCTGAGTAGCTGGGACTACAGGCACACACTACCACAGCTGACTAATTTTTTCTAATTTTTGTAGAGATGAGGTCTTGCTCTTACTCAGGCTGATCTTGAACTCCTGACCTCAAGCAATCCGCCTGCCTCAGCCTCCCAAAATGCTAGGATTATAGGCGTGAGCCACTGCACCCAGCCAGCAATAATTATTATCTGAAGAGAGAACTTGGGCTGCTTGGGCAGGCAGCTGAGCATGGCTGGGGACTGCCACAGCAAATATTGCTGTGCACAGAACCAAGAGCCTATGCTCAGCTGGTCCACTTGAACTTGAGCAGGGCAGTGGGTGCTTGAGGGCACAGGTGGCCATGGAGCCCTGGATAACAGCTGTTTTCAGCAGGATAAAAGGGAAATGGCTAGCCTGTCACATGTCGGGGACAAGCCCTGAGTATAGATACAAGTTTTAACAATTCTTAAAATATGTCCAAAAAGGTTCCTGTGGCCACTGGAGCCCCTAAAAATAGGTCTTTTCCTTTTGCTTCTAAAGACCCTAATTCTCTACCCATGGCTCTGGCTGCCCTGCCCAGGAAAAATTATTTGGACTGAAGAGACCTGCACACTATCCTGACTTCTTTTCCTGTTCACCAGTTGAAGATGAACTACTTTTCACTAAGAAACACCTGTCGTGGCAGAGTGACTCTGCGTTCACTTCCGAGTCAGTGCCTTTCTTTAGTTGTTTCCACACCTCCATGTCCTTCCCCGGAGTGAACAGTAGCAGCTTAAAATTGTGCTTGTTCATATCCTTCCCCCATTCACTTCCTTCCTTGCCTTGAGAAATAGCTGCAATGTAGGTGTATACCTTAAGAAATAGTCGTCCACAGTAGAGCGCTGCGTAGGCGATATGGCTTAGGGCTCAGGGCTGTTGGAAAGGAGGGGATGGAAAATTTGGGGTTGAGTGGACAATGAATGAAGAAAAAGTGAGAGGGAGAAAGAAATGGAAAAAGAAATTAAGCTATGTAACTAAAATCTTAGCTCTGTTTAAATATTAACTTTTACTATTCACTAAACCAGTTGGCTAAAGTGGTGGAGAAACTCATATTAGTATCTGTCATTAGAGAGGCACTATGTTATATACTTCACGTGTGTCGTTCTCATCTAATTAATTTATTTTTTCTAATTAAAAAGCACAGAGAATAGTAGAAACACATAAGTGTACTCATCACCTAGAATAAATAACACATGTTAATCTTTTGTCTTTTTTTGCTTCACGTATTTTTATAATAGACACAACATGACAGATAAATCTGAAGCCCTCTTGGTTCCCCTCCTGAGTCACTCTCCTCTTCCTCTCCTCAGACAGCAGCAACTATCATGACTTTTCCATGTGTCCTTCTACTTTATATTTTTGTATTTGTATTACATGTGTATCCATAAAAATACTGTATTGGTTTCCATGAGTTTTTAAAAATTACATTATAGATATCTTATATCCCCGCTTTTGTTTTTGAGATCTCTGATGCTCGTAGATCTGGTTCACCGACTATATATTCAGTGCTGTATGGTGTCCTTTTGTGTGAACACACCACAGTGTACCCATCCTACTGGTTTATTCTGGGTCCAGTTTTCTACTTTTACAAACAAGACTGAGATATGTACTCTTGTTTAGGTCTCCTGGTACATGTGACAGTTTCTGGAAACATAAATAGGATTTCTGGGTTGTAAGTTATGCACACTGTCAACTTTACTTATCTCATTTAATTCTCACAAATGTTCACTGGGGCAGGTGTCACTATTTCCATTTTACACATGCAAAAACTGAGGTGTTGAAATGGTACATAACTTGGCCAACTTAATAAGAAAGCCAGTGCTGAGTCCAGATCAAATGCTACCCATTTAAATCTACAGCTCTAATCTCTAGCAGGCCACATAAATCCTCAGCGTGTGACCTTTATGGTCGTTGGAACAGTTGTAGCCAGCGAGTAGCATGGTGCTTCCAAAGCAGAGAGTAAGCAAGCAATGAGGAGGAGGAGACGTGTGAGAAAGAAGCGGCCATGTTCCCCTTGCTGTGATTACCAAAAGGGTTCAAGAATTGGAGTAAAACATGCTCCTTGAAATAATGGATCTGAGGTTTCTATATGTGCAAGACCGTTTCTTTATGGTAGAAGAGTATTTGTGTTGCTTAAAATGCATATAGTAAATGCAGCTTGCGGGCATATTTTGATTAAAGAAAGATGTTACAGTGAGCGTGGAACAGTCTGTATTTTACTTTGCAAAGTGCGTGGACCATTTTCTCCAGGTGAAGGGTGTCACCTGAATGTGGATCTTTTTTTCATAACACTTTGTTCACGCTTGAACCATATGTATTTTGGACTTCATTTTTGCTTTGTTCTTTTCTTCAACTTCCAGGTAGGAAATCTGGTGTATTAACTGTGAGAATTCTAGAGCTACATGAGGAATGCACCATGCATGTTGCCCTGTGTGAGCAGTTGGCAGGGTCGTCAGCCACTGGCCCTTCCGGAGGTGTGGGTCCCAGGCCTGAAGCTTGCCTGAAAGTTCTCTTCACCAAGGAGACTGCAGGCTACCTCAGGGGGCGTCCCCAGGACACTGTCTACATCTTTCCTCCCTGGTGAGTTCAGAGAGCTAGTTCCAGCAGTCACCAACTGTGAGTCTATCTTGTAAGAAAGACTTTCATCAAGAACATTTTTGTCACTTTATTATAGAGAAATGCCAGGGGAAGAAAGCCAGGATTTGACATAGGTTTTATGTAACAGAAGCACTGAATTGTCTCTAATGGTTTGTTTGTACTTCTGTCAGCAGATTTTTGATAATTTGAGGTGAGAGGGTTGAGGAAACAACCATATTAAGATTCTTGCCCAAGTGGTATGTTATAAGATCTGGCTGTTTTTGTTTTTATCCTTCTTATAAAAATAATTTTCATAAGAGGCATTATGTGACAATCGGATAACCCATGTTAATTTAATATTTCTTTGCTAGTCACTTGAGGAGGAGGATAAAAGCATGAACTGAGACATAATAAGATTTGAACTCCAGTAGCATTAAATGGTCATTACTGGGTCAGAAACTATTTTCAAGGATACTATGGTTGCTTTCTTTTATATGAGATACTGATTTTTGCCATGAAAAGAAGAAAATCTGATTAGTTTTCAGGGAAAATTTGAGCAGCCTTGTTTTAAGAGCTAATAATTAAGTTTTGTGGCAGTTTTTTTTTTCATTTCAGCCTATTACAGAGGTACAAATGTTTAGGTTACATATGTTGCCTTTGCCTCACCCGAGTCAGAGCTTCAAGTGTGTCCATCCCCCAGATGGTGTGCACCACACCCGTTAGGTGTGATGTGGCAATTTTTTAAAGTTTCATTTATCTGTGATATTCTTAGATTCTTAGATTTGGAATCTACTAACAAATCTTTAAGTTAAACTTCCAGAGAAGGGATGTTTTGATCACGTGCACAACAAGCGCCTGCTGCTTCTGGATGTCCACAGTGACCTCCACATGTCTGCCCCAGTGTAGCTGTGTGGGAGCCCTGAGCTCCCGTGCACGCTCCCCTGGTTTGCTTCCCCTCCTTCTGCACTCCACCTTGGCCCCTTCTCTGGCTTCTAGGTGCTGAAGTGCTGCCAGATTCAATCCTTGACTCTTCTCTGCTCTATCACCTCACTGCCTGGGTAATTTCCTCCAGTTCTGGCGTTTTAAACACGAGCTGCACTCTGATGACTTCCAAAACTGTTTCGGCAGCCCAGGCCTCTGCCCCATCTCCAGAGCTGCACACCTTCCTGCTGCCCCCATGAATGCCTGCAGCATGGTAAAATCAAGGGCCTGACCTTCCTGCGTCAACGTCGTCTTCCCACTCTTCCCCATCTCAGGAGATAGAAACCACATTCTTGTTCCCCCAGATATGCTTGCCTCCCCTTTCCCTCCTAACCTCTATTCTACCCACGGGAGCCTCCTGGCAGTTCCACTTCAGAATCCACACAGTCTAGTGCTTCTTGCCACCTCGACTGTCATAATCCTTTCCAGGTTATATTGTCTCTTCTGGAGTATTGCAGTCATCTCTTAACTGTCCCTGCTTCTGTCCTGGCTCCCCTTCTGTCTCTTGTCATACACAAGTCAAATCCCACCACCCTTCAGGTCTGCACTCTCCGACAGCCGCGCACCTCATGCAGAGTCAAAGCCAGGGCCAAGTGCAATGGCTCTTGAGCCCTGGGATCTCATCTCCTACTGCTCAAACACCCACACCCACTCTCACCTCAGGCCTGGGTTGTTGCTGCTTCCTGTGCTGTGGTGCTTTGTCCCACCCGTTGCCTGGGAATTCACTCAGACGTTACCTTCCAAACGAGGCCTTCCCTGGGTCCCGTATCTAAAATTGGAACTACCTCCTTCCACACCCTTTATTTTCCCTATTCGATTTTTCTCTTTAAGTTGTCATAATCAGACATGTTGAAGTATATTATAATACTTTTATTTGTTTATTTGCTTATTGTGTGTTTCTCCATTGCAAGGCTTTTAACCGTTTTGTTTACTGCATAGGCCTGAGGGCATTCAGCAGAACTTTGATGTGGAATGAATGAGTGATCTTCTCCATGTCTAACAGTGCCCTATCCCCTGTTTTGTTACTATAATTTCTTGTGTTTTTTCAGTTGTTTTATTTGAAGTCCTTTTTGTAAACTTACAGTAAAAACCAGTAATATTAAGAGTATCTGATTTTTGCAGTATGTCCTAGTTTTATCTTCTTTATAAATAAAAAACTAGTTTATATCTTAGTTTATTGTAGCTCAACCAAATGTTTACTCAGGCTATGTTGAGTTTTTTACAGTGAGGCGCAGAAAATTTGAGGATAGTTGTGTTTCGCACTAACTTTAGAGACGTTGGTAGGCTTTTGGGTTATATCATTGCATTAAGTAAGCAGGGAAAATTAAACTCCAGACATCATCGTATAGTCCCTAAATCATCATAGTCCCTCTACATCTCCACACCTTTAGTAGGTTTTTTTTTCCTTTCCCATTTCATCTTAAAAGTAATTAGTTGGGTGTTTAGTAGGTATTTAATACAGATAATTCAGAATTCGAAAGGTACCAAAGGATGTATAGTGAGTACTGAGTCTTCCTCCCATCCTGTTCTCAGTGACTCCATTCCCATCCCCAGAAGCAGCCACTAACACCGATTTCTCATACGTCCTTCCAGAAATGAGGTGTGTGTGTACTATACACACACATAATCATATGAATGTATTTTCTGCCATTATTTTTTTTACAAAAATTGTAGCAAACAATATTCTTTTATATAATCCCTTTCCAACTTAAATTTATCTTGAAGATTATTCAGTAACAACATATCAGCACATAAAGGATTGCTACATTCTTTTCACTGATTCCAATTTAGAGGTCCCATCACTGAGGCAATCAGTGCCCTTCAGATGGATATGCAGGCTGCTCCCCCTCTTTAGTTACTTCAAACAGTGCTATAGTGGATATGTTTGTACACACATCCTTTTGTACATGTGTGAGGAAGGGCTATCGGATACATTTCTATAAGTATTATTGCTAGATCAGAGGATATGTGCCTCTTTAATTTTAGCAGACTTTGTCAAAAGGCACCATTTTATATTCCCACCAGCAAGGCACAAAGTGCCTGTTTACCTTCCCTTACCATCCTTACTGTATTGATCTTGACCAAGTTAAAAACTGGAAAAATGGTATTTATCATTTTAATTTGTATTTCTTTTATATAAAATGGGTTTATACATTTTCCCTTATGTTTAAGAACCATTTGTATTTTATTTTCTGTGAAATGTTCATCTATAACTTTGACCTTCTCTTAGACTGTTGGCCTTTATCTCAGTGATTTCTATTAACTCTTTATAAATAGGTCAAAGATTTGAAAAATTTTATTTTATTTACAAATGAAAACATATTACATATGCCTTGTAAAAGATAAAAAAGAGTTCCTGTCAGTCATGTGTGTTAACAGTTGGTTCTTTCCCACTGTGTCATTTGCTGATGGATTTTTTAGGTGCCAGAGGTTGGTTTCGTTGATTTGTTTTTGATAAGCAGAGATTTTCTGTTTTTCTGTGGTTGGTTTTCTCCATCTTTTATAGCTTCTGAGTTTTTTGTCATGGATAGAAAGGACTTCCTTACTATGAGGTATAAAAATTATTCCATGTTTTGTTTGAATACTTTCATGGATAATTATTTTTTAATTTTGTATTTAAATCTTTGACCCTCCTGAAATTTATCTTTATGTAATATGTGAGATAGGGTATGTAACTTTATTTTTTTCCAAATGGCCAATCAGGAGTTCCAGCATTATTTATTGAACAGTCCATCTTTTTTCCGTACAACTACAATGCCATCTTTATCATGTACTAAATTCCTACACATATTTTGTACTGTTTCTAGTTCTTTTAACATAACTGTATTTGCATGTGCTTGAATTTGTAGCTTTGTATGGTATTCTAACTGCTAGGGCTACTCATCTCTCATCATGCTTATTATTTAGAACTTTTCTACTTATAATTGTATTTTTCCTTTTTGCTTTAAAAATATTTCTTGTTTTATTTTCAAATGAAAACATATATGCATGGTAAAAGATAAAAATAATTGAGGAATATATAATTAAGAAATGAATCATTTTCTCTCTACTTCTTGAATAGATCACACTTCCCCTAGATAACCACTATTAACAGTTTAGAATAATCTTCCAACATCATACTTTTTAAAAATTAATTCTTTTTTTTTTTTTTATTTCAGCATATTATGGGGTACAGATGTTTAGGTTACGTGTGTTGCCCTTGGTTCCCCCCCCCCCA
>NW_012153174.1:7591052-7593485 GCF_000956105.1 Propithecus coquereli
ATTTCTCTAATGATTAGAGATGTTGAGCATTTTTTTATATGTTTGCTGGCCATTATTCTGTCTTCTTTTGAAAAGTTCTGTTCATTTCGCTTGCCCATTTTTCTTAAGCACTCAATTATGTATTTAACACATTCTAAGAATATATGTAATTTATATGTAAGTTATGTAATCCTGCTTATTTTTCTGTAAGAACTTTAACTTATTTAATTAAAAACTTTTTGTTATGTTTATTGGTATAGGTTAAATCTATGCATTCATGGAGTAGGACTTAAAGGTGATTTCTAGCAGGACTCTGATGTGACACGCCCCCCACGTTCATGGGGTGCACGGCAGCACAGCACAGCGGAGGGCTCTCATCTCGTACCTTGAATCTGTCTTCTCTCCTTCAGAAATCTGTCCTCAATCAGATCTTCTCTGTTCGCACCTTAGTTTTATTCCCTCGTGAAATCTGGGTCTTGCTTTCATTAGAATTTAAATTTATTTATGGTGGCAGAACCTTTTTTTTTTTTTTAATCTCCTCAACTTCTAATTTTTTTGTACACCATTACATATTTTACAATGCATTTATTAAGTGATCCAGTTTTTTAATGAAAAATTTTAGTATCTTAATATGATTATTTTTCCTTAGGAAAGATGTTTTAGAGGCATTGAATGTGGGACACTTTCTTGGGCTTGTGAGGAGTAAAATTACATTGAGATCATGTGCAAAGATTTATATAATGAAAAATTTCCAGCTCCCACCTTAGAATTTACAAGTGGATGAGTTATTATCATTTGACTTTGGAATGTTTGTAGGTCTGGGTCTTACCAAGGCACTTCCCTTGGGTGTTGCTTCTTTTACTGTTTTAGGCAACACATCGGACTCCCTGTGTGGTGCTATACACAGAGATTGTTCAGTGACTGTTTCTAAACTTGATTTGGATATTTTGTTTTTCCTCCTAAGGTTTTTTTTTGTTGTTGTTTTGAGACAGAGTCTCACTCTAGTGTCCTGGGTATAGTGCAGTAGCACATCACTGCAACCTCAAACTCCTCAGCTCAACCAATCCTCCTGCCTCAGCCTCCTGAGTAGCTGGGAATACTGACACACACCATGATGCCCAGGTAATTTTTCTATTTTTAGTAGAGACGGGGTCTCACTATTGCTCAGGCGCTGTTTTGGTTTTTAGTCTTTGAGTATTTTTGTTCCATAAATGGAGTATAGGTTGAAAAATAAGAGTGAAAGGAAATCCTATAGTTGCCCTAAAAATGATATGTGGGATCTTAACCGTTTTTGTATACTAGGTCATCCAATGGAAAATGGATCTTGCTCTTTAGGATGACAACTTGAAATGCTTATGTTAACCAAGCCAGATGCTATCAGATGTTAATGCTGTTTTTAGGAATCTTAGCAAATCCTTAGACACAAAAATATCTGAAATACATGTAATTTGATAAATTCCTCTGCAGCCATTTGACTTCTCAAAATGGCCAGCCCCAAAGAAGGAAACAAATATGGATTAATGCAGTTAATAAATACAAACACGTGTAAGAAGTTTATTCTTATAAGTATCAGTGATATAAAGCAAGTTACTTTGTCAAGTATTAACAAATACTAATCATTCCCAAATGTCGGTGGGAATGTTAAGTTGGTACCTTTTTTGGCAAAAAGTCACTATACTAGGAGGAGTGGTCTAGGTGTCTGGGGTAGGGACAGTTGGGATCACTGGGGTAGAAGGAGTAGCAACGCTTCTTCCTTGTCACCTTCTCATTAAGGAGCAGATGGGCTACACACTTTCTGTATTAGTCTACTCAGGCTGCTATAACAAAATACCACAGATGGGGTGACTTAACAATGCAAATTTATTTCTTTTGGTCTGGAGCCTGGAAGTCCCAGATCCAGGTGCCTGTGGGGTTGGTTTCCTCTGAAGCCTCTCTCCTTGGCTGTAGAGGGCTCTTCCCTCAATGTGCCTCACGTGGCCCTTCCTCTGTGCACACACACCCCTGGTATCTCTGTATCTTCCTCTTATAAGGGTAGTCAGATTGGATTGGGGCCCACCCTAAAGGCCTCATTTTATATTAATTACCTCTTTAAAGGCCCTGGGATTAGGGCCTCAACATATGAGGAGATACAGTTCAGCCCCTAACACTGTCATAAAAATGAATACTTTTTCTGCTGAGTCTTTCAATTTGTGAATAGGCAAGTCAGCTGATTTCCTTGTTCCATAAGTCCCAGAAAAACTTATTTGATAATCTCCCAAATAGTTTCCTGAATTGTATTATGTGTTGTTATATATAGATTTAGATTTTTTTTGGTCAAAAAATGCTTTCTTGGAGGAGGAGCCAAGATGGCGGATGAGACAAGCCGCCAGTCAGAAGGTCTCTGCAAAAAAGACGAATTTTAGAAGAAAGAGAGAAAAAATAAACGAGCAGAGAAACATAGATCGGGTGAGGGTC
>NW_012153174.1:7600335-7636668 GCF_000956105.1 Propithecus coquereli
GGACATATTTGAAACTCGGACTTGGGGGGGGGGGCAAGGGCAACATAAGTAACATAAATATCTGTACCCCCATAATATGCTGAAATAAAAAAAAATGCTTTCTTAAAATAAATAGTCATAGTATTTTTTAGGTACTTTAAAAAGAGAGATGAGGGTAAATTTGAAAGATGTGTACATCAATCTGCTGGTATAGGTGATTTAGGCTGTTTGTCTTAGTAGTTTGGAAGTTTCTGCGTTTGATTAAGAACTCTTTTTCTTTATCTAAATGTTAACTGAAGTTAGTTTAGATTCCACTCAAAAATAGATCATACTTAAAAAAAAAAGCCAAAATAATTTTTAAAAGGACTATCTTTTTTAACAGAAACTTGACCAGTCATAGTGAATCTATTTTTGCTTGTGGGCTGTCTAATCTTTTCTCACTAAAAGCCTTTTGTATTCATTTAAACTGTTTTTCAACATGGGCACAGTGTTTAAAAAAAAAAAAAATACAAAACAAAGAACTATAGACTTGAAATGCTCCTATTTGTCCTTTAGTAATAGACGCGGGTTTAGGTACAATGGCTGCTGACCCTAAGGAGCTTAGAGCCCTCTGTAAATACTTCCTAGTAAATTCTCGTTGAATTCCCATGAGATGTAATGTTACCTTGGCTCTGCCAATCTGAAAGTGAAAGTAGAAGTAAAAGGCCTTGCCTGGGATTAACTGCATTATGAAATACTCATAGAATTATATAACAATAAGCAACTTGTTAAAAAACTCATTAATGTGTAAAATTTCAAACATATAAAAATAAAATAGTATAGTAGAAGCCCATGCATGCCCCATCACATAGTTTCAACATTTGTTACCTAATGAATAAACAGCTTTTACTAATGAAGGAAGCTGAAAGCTTTAAATGTAATATAATTGCAAAGAAACATCTTTGCAATTAGAAAGAGGGAGATAGAACCCATCTGACTGACTATGTCCTGCCACCAAATGTAATGCTAGAATGAGGGCCAGAAAAAGGTAAGTATGTGATGGTGTATCAAGGGACAGCCAGGACAGCTCTCACTGGCATTCACTCATTCATTAATTGATTCAGCAATATTGACTTGTGCCCCATGCCAGACACTTCACTTTCCCTCATCATACACATCGTAATATGAGGGAAGAGTGAAATTTGACTTTCCCCATTAGTCACGAGTATATCTCTATATCAGTAAATTCATATTATCATTTTTAATGATTACTTAGTATTCTACTATATGAATATATCATAATTTAAAGTCTCTTATTTTAGATTTTTAAGGTTGCTGCCTATTTTGAGCTGTTTTAAACAAGAATGAAATAGTCATCTTTATACCTCCCTTCTGAATATGTTCTTAGGATATTTCTATAAGTGGAAATTCTTGGTCATAGGACACTAGTGGATTTTGAGCCTTTTGATACATGCTTTCCATGGCAACCTATAAAAGTTGTATCTGTCTCTGCTGCTGCCAGTTTCTTAGTCACACTACTCTCAACATTTTGTATGGCTGCACAGTGTGATATAATTTCTTTCTATGTTCTCAGCATGTAGTACATATTGGTTCTTTTGCTATCATAAAATCTCTGTAGTAAACATTGTTGTATGTATAGTTTGGTACAGATTTCAGATGATTTTTCAGAGTAGATTTTAGGAACCGTGTTAGTAGGTTGAAGGGTATACATTTTGTTACTGCTGCTGTGACTTCTTGATATGGTTAAGTCATCTGCAAACCTCATATACTACTATGACTACCTGGTACTGGTCACATTAAATACAGATATACCTTATTTTATTGCACTTTGCTTTACTGCACTTTGCAGATGTTGCATTTTTTATAAATTGAAGGTTTGTGGCAACCTTGTGTTGAGAAAGTCTATGGGCGCCATTTTTCCAACAGCATGTGCTCACTTCATTTCTCTCTGTCAAATTTTGGTAACTCTCCCAATATTTCAGATTTTCTCATTGCTGTTGTATCTGCTGTGGTAATCTCTGATCAGTGATCTTTCATGCTTCTATTGTAATTGTTTTGAGACACCATGAACCTCACCCATATCTATCTGATGATGAACTTAATAAACATTGTGTGTGTTCTCTGCTCCACCAACCAGCTGTTCCCCCTTCTCCCTTCCTCTCCTTGGACCTCACTAGTCCATGAGATTTGGTAATATTGAAATTTGGCCAATTAATAACCCTGTAATGGCCTCTAAGTATTCAAGGGAAAGGAAGTGTTGCACGTCTCTCGCTTTAATTCAAAAGCTAGAAATGATTAATCGTCGTGAGGAAGGTATGTCAAAAGCCAAGATAGGCTGAAAGCTAGGACTCTTGTGCCAGACAGTTAGCCAAGTTGTGAATGCAAAGGAAAAGCTCTTGAAAGAAATTAAGAGTGCCACTCCAATGAACACATGAATGATAAGAAAGTGAAACAGCCTTGTGGTTGATGTGGAGATAGTTTTAGTGGTCTGGACCAAACCAGCCACAACATTTCCTTAAGCCAAAGCCTAATCCAGAGCAAGGCCCTAACTCTCTGCAATTCTGTGAAAGCTGAGAAAGGTGAGGAAGCTGCAGGAAAAAAAGTCTGAAACTAGCAGAGGTTGGTTCCTGAGGTTTAAGGAAAGAACACATCTCTATAACATAAAAGTGCAAGGTGAAGCAGCAAGTGCTGATGTAGAAGCTGCAAGCAAGTTATTCAGAAGATCTAGCTAAGAGAAGTGATGAAGGTGGCTACACTAAACACTAGGCAATGTGGGTGAAACAGCCTTCTGTTGGAAGAAGATGCCAACTTTCATAGCCAGAGAGGAGAAGTCAATACCTGCCTTCAAAGCTTTAAAGGACACTCTGACTCTCTTGTTAGGGGCTAATACAGCTGATGACTTTCATTTGAAGCAAATGCTCCTTTACCATTCAGAAAATCCTAGGGTCTTTAAGGATGATGCTAAATCTACTCTGCCCATGAATCATGAATGCCCTTAATGGCATATAGACTACTTTCCGGAAGATTTCAATTTCCTTTCCCCAGATCTAGGAGAGGAGTCACTCTCTACAGCAGTTCTAGCCTTACAAAATGTATTTCTTAAATAGTAAGACTTGGAAGTCGAAATTACTCCTTGATCCATAGGCTGCAGAACAGATGTGGTGTTAGCAGGCATGAAAACAACCTCAATCTCCTTGTACATCTCCATCAGAGCTCTTGGGTGACCAGGTGCATTGTCAATGAGCAGTAACATTTTGAAAGTAATCTTTTTTTCCTTAGCAGTATGTCTCAACATTTGGCTTAAAGTATTCATTAAATCATGCTAGAAACAGATGTGTTGTCATCCAGGCTTTGTTGTTCCATTCATGGGAGGAGATCAAAATATCAACATTAATAGAAGTTTGGAAGGTGTTGATTCCAACCCTCATCCGTGACTCTGAGAGATTTAAGACTTCAGGGGAGGAAGTCACTGCAGATGTGGTGGGAATAGCAGGAGAACTAGAATTAGAAGTAGAGCATAAAGATATGTATAAAATTGCCGCAATTGCGTAATAAAACTTTAACAAATAAGGAGTTTCTTACGAATGAGCAAAGAAATGGGTTTCTTAAGATGGAATCTACTCCTGGTGAAGATGCTGTGAACATTGTTGACAACAAATGATTTAGAATATTACATAAACTTATAAAACAGCAGCAGGCTTGAGAGGATTGAATTCAATTTTGAAAGAAGTTCTACTGTGGGTGAAATGCTGTCAAACAGTATCAAGTGCTATAGAGGAATCTTTCTTGAAATGAAGAGTCAATCAATGCAGCAAACTTCATTGTTCTTTTATTTTAAGAAATTACCACAGCTACCCCAATGTTCACCAACCACCACCCTGACCAGTCAGCAGCCATCAACATACAGGCAAGACCCTTCACTAGGAAAAAGATTATGGCTCACCGAAGGCTCAGATGATCGTTAGCAATTTTTTAGCAATAAAGTACTTTTAAATTAAGGTATGCACATTGGTTCTTTTTAGACATATGCTGTTGTACACATTGTAGGCTATAGTGTAATGTAAACATATCTTTTGTATGCACTGGGAAGCCAAAAAATTTGTGTGACTCACTTTATTGCAATACTCACTTTATTGAGATGGTCTGGAACTGAACCCATAATATCTCTCAGGTATGCCTGTACTTTTTCTTATATTTATTTACTGGTGACAGCTTCTTTTTTGTAGATTGTTTTCCTTAACCTTTACTCATATATTTGTTGGGGTCCTAAGGCCTTTCTTAACAATTTGTATGCCTATTTTATATAGTAAAACTTTCCTGCTTTTACAGTTGTGTCACTTGCAATAATAATTTTGTTGTTTCCTTCCCAGTACTTATGCTTCTTTATCTGTTCCATGTTTTCCTGCTTTGGCTAAAACTTCCCAGTCAAAATTTTTTCTCTGCTGTATTCCCGGTGCCTAGAACAATGCTTGAAATATAGTAGACACTCAATAACTGTGTGGTTAATGTTGAGTATCAAATCATCATGAGGATGTTGTCGGCCTTGTTATCCTCCCTATTTGAATGGGAAGACTTTGTTGATTTGTACATTCATTTAAAAATATTTATTGGATATTCACTTATTGTAAAATAAGTCTCATACTAGAAATCCTGGGAATACAGTATTCAAAATGAATCACAAATTGTCTCTCGCTTTAAGGAGCTCACAGTGTGGTGGAAGAGAAAGGTAACAAAAACAACTTGTAAAAGACTCAGGTAAGTATAATAATAGAGATCTGTACAGGAGATATAGAAACATGGAGCAGGTAAGCACAACTAGTAGATAAGGATGGGTGGGTGTCACGTATACAATATGTGACAGTGTGTGTGTGTGAGAGAGAGAGAGAGAGAGAGAGAGAGAGAGAGAGTGTGTGTGTGTGTGTGTGTGTGTGTGTGTGTGTGTGTGTGTGTTGGGGAGAGAACAGATTGAGATGTGGTGTCAGGCGTAGCTTCCTGGAGTTGGTGATGCCCTATGTGAGGTTTAAGGGCTGGGTTGGGAAGAACCAGTGGGAGGACTGTGAGGACATTTGAATTAGAAGTGATCACATGACTAAAGACTAGAAAGCCGGAATGGCATGGTGCAAGACATATGCAGAGCTATGTATAGTGCTTTGTGTACGAAGTGGAAATTCCAAGACAGGATGGCAGAAAGTGGATCTTGAGAACCTGTGTTCAGTGTTAACAAGCTGGGTTTTATTCCCCAGAGGGCTGTGATCTGACTCACACTTTAACATCTGTGGAGGATGAAGGGTAGATACATATGTCTGGGAGGTTTTGGGGGTATCTGGACTGTGAAGGAAGGTGATAATTTGTACTATGATGGTGAACAGTGGGTTCAGAATGTATTTTGGAGTTAGAGGCAACAGGATTTGCTGAGTGATTTGATGTGGTATGTGAAGGAAATACAGGAAACAAGGAAGACAACTAAGTTTTTGGTTTGAGCAAATAAGTGAATCATTATGCCATGTATGAAAATGAGAGACTTGGGACAGTTTTGTGGGGCATGGTCAACAGTTCCTTTTTGTTACTAGCTATAGCTAGAAACTGGAGTAAACACAAGAGAGGTTGTGATGCCAAAAGAGAAACTCTGTCAGCTGGTCTGGATTTTCAGTGTAACCTACACATGGTAATTGGCAGAGGACTGAGGTAGAGCCCACAGGCTTGTTCACAGCTGGTTTGGTTCCTATTTTATATTTCCCACCTGTGATTCTTTGAAATGAAGAAATTTCTGGCTCTTAGTACTAGGAGCAAAGCAGTACTAAAGATAGGTTTGTTTACTGGGTGGGATTTTCTTCCTGTTGGAATAGCCAGGAAGCCCATCCTTTCCCAACAAAATTATAGGGTGTCTTGAGAGAAAATAAATAGGAAAGAAAATTAATGCAGTATAAAAAGGAAAAAATGAAGACCATGAGGGTAATCTGGAGAATCTGAAAAACTGGAGGGAGGGGGAAAAAAAGGCAGTCATTCATTCTACATGAGGAAAAAAGTAAAACAGATGACACTTTTCCATGGGTGTATCTTACTCTGTTTTATGTTGCAATAAGAGAATATTTGAGACTGACTAATTTGTAAGTAATAGAAGTTTATTTGTCTCAAGGCTCCAAAAGCTGGGAAATTCAAGAGCATGGCACTAGCATTTGGTGAGGGCTTTTGTGCACCATCATACCACGGTGGAAGGTGGAAGGGCAACAGAGCACAAGAGCAGACGGGGGCCAAACTTGCCTTTATAACAAGTCCACTCTTGTGGTAACTAACCCACTCCAGTGATAATGACATTAATCCATCCATGAGGGCAAAGTCTAATAACCTCTTATTAGGCCCTAGTGCCCAACACTGTTGCGTTGGAAATTAAGTTTTCAATACACAAACTTTGGGGGACACATTTGAACTGTAGGAAGATATTCATAGAAATATGATTAAAGTGTTCTGTGCTCAAATAAGTTTGGGAAAGGCTGCTCAAATGTGGACCAGTTGCTTTACTGTAGGACTGCTCTGAGTCTCTCATATGCGAGTGTACGTTATGATTTCCAATAGAAGCAGAAATAGAGAAGGACATTGGAACCAAACTTTAACAAACAAATGACCATGCTCTTCCTAATCTAAGACAGTGGATAAAGAGAGCAACTAAGGGAAGTGATATCATGAAAGATGGTGGAGTATGAAGCTCCAGAAATCCATCCCTTTACATAAACAGCTACTTGAAGTGGCAGGAACTGTCTGAAGTTCCTGTTTTGGAACTGTAGCATCTAGTTGAATGCTTGCAGCTCCAGGGCAGAGCCTGATGAAGAAGCTGGTAAATTTCCGTGAATTTTAGCCTTTCAAGTGGTAGCAGCTACCATGCCACATTCCCTAGCCCCACAATCCTGGTGTGGAATGCTGGAACCAGAGTGGGCAACATATCATGGTTGTGTGTTCTGATTGTTGATTGCTACTTTTGATCAGTAAGGGGCTGGCACAGAGACAAGCAGCCATTGTTTCAACCTCGGTTGGTTTAAGTGGCTTCCAGTAGATTTAAAGGACAGTAATTGTCTACTCTCCTCCCCACTTTGGGAGCTGGACATTTACAGAAATGTTTATCAAATCCCCAGCTGACCACAGAGACAATGAAGCAGATATATCAACAACCACATATGACAAGGAACACAAACCTTGCAAATATACATGAGGAATTCACAGATGGATGATACCAGTCTTCAACAAGTAAGTTTGAGCAGTCTCTGGGCAGTAGGAGAATTAGATTTTCAGAGTTTCCAAAAATGCTACTCAAATGGCCAGTTCTCAACAAAAATTACAAAACATACAAAGAAACAAGAAAGTATGGCCCAACACGGGAAAAATATAATTTTATAGAAGCCATCCCTGAGGAAGCCCAGATTGGAATCATTAGTCACAGATGTAAAATCAGCTGTCTTAAAGATGTTCAGTGAATTAAAGGAACCCATAGATAAAGAACCAAAGGAAATCAGGAAAATGATATAGGAACAAAATAAAAATATTAATAAAGATATTTAAATTATTTAAAAACCAAAGAGAAATTCTGAAGCTGAAAAGAACAATAACTTAAATTTTGAAACTCACTAGAGAGGTTCCACAGCAGATTTGAGGAGGCTGAACACAAGATCAATGAACTTGAAAATAAGAAAATTGAATTCATCCAGTCTGAGGAGCAGAGTGCAAAAAGAATGAAGAAAAGTTAGCATAGCCCGGGGGGCCTGTGGGATGCCATAAAACGTAGAAACCTAGACATTACAGAGGTACCAAAGGGGAAGAGAGAGGAAACAGCAGAAAAAATATTTGAATAATGGCTAAAAACTCAAATTTGATTTTAAAAAAACAACTTTAATCTGCATATCGAAGAAGCCCAGTGAACTTCAAGCATAAGAAACTGAAAGAGATCCACACCAAGGCACGTTATAGTGAAGTTGCTGAACCCAAAGACAGTGTATTGAAAGCAGCAAGAGGGAGGCAGCTTGTCATGTACAAGGGATCCTTAATAATGTTAAGAGCTGATTTCTCATCAGAAACTGTGGGGGCCAGAAAGCAGTAGGATTATATATTTAAAGTTCTGAAAGAAAGAAACTGTTGACCAACATTGTATATCTTGCAAGATATCTTTCAAGAATGAAGGAGATAAAGCCAGGTGTGGTGGTGCACACCTGTAGTCCTAGCTACTTGGGAGGCTGAAGTGGGAGGATCACTTGAGCCCAGGAGTTCAAGGCTGCAGTGCACTATAATCATGCCTGTGAATAGCCACTGTACTCTCTCCATCCTGGGAAACACAGTGAGATGCCAACTCTCAAAAAAAAAATGTGTGTGTATACACACACACACACACACACACACACACACACACACACACAGGTGAAATTAAGACATTTCTAGATAAACAAAAACTGAGGGAGTTTATTACTAGTAGACTTATACTATGAGAAATGCTGAAGGAAGTCCTTCAGGCTGAAATAATAAGATACTAAACAGCAACTTGAAGCCAAAAGAAAAAATAAAGAATGCTGGTAAAGGTAGTTACAGAGGAAATATAAAAGCCAGTGTTATTGTACTTTAGATATTTGTAATTTCTCTTTTTCCTGTATGATTTAATAGGCAAATGCATACAACAATAATTATACATCTGTGTTAGTAGGCATATAATGTGCAAAGATATAGTCTGTGACAAGAACAATATAAAGGGGGAGGGACAGAGATGTATAGGAGCACAATGCTTGTTGTATCCTATTAAAACTTGGTTGGTATGATCCCAAGCACATTGTTATAATTTCAGATATTAATTGTAATTCCCAGGAAAATTATTAAGAAAATGACTAAATAATATGGGAAAGAAGAAGGGAATTAAAATGAAACGCAACCAAAAATCCACCAAAAAATGCCAGTAATGAAGTAATTGAAAAACAAAAAAATATATAAGACATACAAGAAACAATAGATGGCAGAAGTAAATGTTTCTTTATTGATGATCACGTTAAATGTAAATGAATGAAACACAACTATTAAAAGGTAGAAATTGATAGATAGAATTAAACAAAACCAGGATCCATCTATATGCTATCTGCAAGAGACTCAAACTAAATATAAGGACTCAAAATAGTTGAAAGTAGAAAGATGGAAATAGTAACTAAATGAGAAACTGGGGGTGGCTATATTATTGTCAGACAAAACAGACTTTTTAAATTTAAAAAGGTTACAAGAGATAAAGAGGGACATTATATAGTGATAAAAGGTTCAACACAGCAAGATGATATAACAATTCTAAATGTATACACGCCTAACAAAGGAGCCCAAAATATTATATATGAATTAATTAATGTTTCCTAATAATTAATTCTACATTAATTGTTGGACACTTCAATACCTACTTTCGATAATGGGCAGAACAAACATACAGAAGATCAGTAAGGAAATAAAGGATTGAAAAACAGCATAAACCAATTAGACCTAACAAAAATACAGAACACTCCATCCAAAAATAACATTCTTAAGTGCACACATAACATTTCCCAGGCTAGGCCATATATTAAGCCACAAAACAAGTTGTTATGGACTGAATTGTGTTCCCCTGAAATTCATATGTTAAAGTCCTAACTCCTATTATGCATCAGAATGTGACTAGAGATAGAGCCTTTAAAGAGGTAATTGAGGTAAATTAGAGTGGGCCCTAATCCAGTGTGACTGCTGTCTTTATAAGGGGGGAGAGACAACAGAGATGTGTGCACACAAAGTGCCATGTGTGGACACAGTGAGAGAGGCAAGCCAAGAAAAGATGCCTCAGGAGAAACCAAACCTACCAACACCTTGATCTTAGATCTCTAGAGTCCAAAAATGTGAGAAAATAATTTCTGTTGTCTAAGTTACCCAGTCTGTTGTATTTTGTTATGGTAGCCTTAGTGAACTAATAATAAGTCTTAGTACATTTTAAAAGATTTAAAATACTCAAGTTACAAAGTATCTTTTCTGTTCACAATGGAATGAAACTAGAAATCACTAACAGAAGGAAAACTGAAAAATTAATAAATATGTGGAAATTAAACAACACATTCTTAAATAATAACCAATAGGTCCAAGAAGCAATTATTTGAGGTGAATGAAAATAAAAACATAACATACCAAAACTTATGGGATGACATGAAAGCAGTATGAAGTTGGAAATTTACAGAAGTAAATACATACATTGCAAAAAGGAAAGATCTCAAATCAGTAACCTATCTGTATGCCTTCAGGTACTAGAATAAAGAAGAGCAAACTAAATCGAGTGCTAGCAAAAGGATGGAAATAATAAAGATTTGAATGGAGATAAATAAGTGTATAAAATATTAGGAAAAATTAAAGAACTTTTTTTAAAATTGGATTTTTGAAAAAATTAGCAAAATTGACCAGTCACTAGACTAACCAAGAAAAAAAAGTGAAGACTAAAATTATTGGAATTAATACTGAAAGGAGAGACATAACTACTGATTTTATAGAAATGAAAAGGATCATAAGAGAATACTGTGAACAATTTGAACACCAGCAAATTGGGTAACCTGGAAGAAACAGAAAATTTTCTACAAAAACACAATCTACCAGAACATATGACTCATGAAAAAAATAGAAAATCTGAATAGACCTATAGCTAGTAAGGGGATTAAATCAGTAATAAAAACCTTCTAACATATAAAGACCAATGACTAAATAGATTCAGCAGTCCTACCAAATATTTAAAGGAGATTTAACACCAATCCTTCTCAAACCCTTCCAAAAAGTTGAAGAGGAAGAAACGCTTCCTAACTCATTCTGTGAAGCCAGCATTACTCTGTTAACAAGCTAGACAAAGACAATATAAGAAAACTGGAGATCAGTATCCCTCATGAATATTGATGCAAAGATCCTCAACAAAATATTAGCAAACTGAATTCAGCAGCATATTAATAGGATTATACCCCAAATCAAAGTGGGATTTATTCCCAGAGTGCAAGGATGGCTCACCATAGGAAAATCAATGTAATACATCACATTAATAGAATAAAGGAGAAAAACCAGACAATTGTCTCAATTGGGAAGATAAAGCATTTGAGGCTGGGCGCAGTGGCTCACACCTGTAATCCTAGCACTCTGAGAGGCCAAGGCAGGTGGATCGTTTGAGCTCAGGAGTTTGAGACCAGCCTGAGCAAGAGTGAGACCCTGTCTCTACTAAAAGTAGAAGAATATTAGCTGGGCAACTAAAAATATATAGAAAAAATTAGCCAGGCATGGGGGTGCATGCCTGTAGTCCCGGCTACTCGGGAGGCTGAGGCAGGAGGATCGCTTGAGCCCAGGAGTTTGAGGTTGCTGTGAGCTAGGCTGACGCCACAGCACTCTAGCCCGGGCAACAGAGTGAGACTCTGTCTCAAAAAAAAAAAAAAATAAAGGAAAAGAAAAAGCATTTGATAAAATCCAATACTCTTTTATGATAAAAATTACTCAAAGAAGGGAACTATAGAGCATTCATGAAAAACCCATAGCTAACATTATACTAGATAATGACAGATTGAAAGCTTTCCCTCTAAAATCAGAAACAAGACAAAGATGCCTGCTTTCACCACTTCCATTCAATATAGTACTGGAAGTTCTGGCCAGAGCAGTTAGACAAGAAAAAGAAAAGCATCCAAATTGGAAAGAAATAAAATTGTCTTTTTGCAGATTACATGGTCTTATATGTAGAAAACTCTAAAGGTTACACACATACTCACACACACATACACAGAGAGAGAATTAGAGCTATTAACACATTCAGCAAAGTTGCAGGATGCAGATCAACACAAAAAATCAGTTGTGTTTCTGTACGCTAGCAGGGAATAATCTGAAAAGGGAAACTAAGAAAACAGTTTCATTTACAATAGCTTTTTAAAAAAACACTTAGGAATAAAGTTAACCAAGTAGGTGGAAGCCTTGTACAATAAAAACTACAAAACATTGCTGATAGAAATTAAAGAAGACATAAATAAATGGAAAGATATCCTATGTTCATGAGCTGGAAGCCTTAATATTGTTAAGATGACAATAATCCCCCAAAAGCAATCTACAGATTCAGTGCAGTACCTATCAAAATTCCAGTGGCATTTTTTTTTTGAAAAGAGGAAATCTATCCTAAAACTTATGCGGAATATCAACATACCCCAAATAGCCAAAATGATTTTGAAAAAGACCTTTCCTGATTTCAGATCTTAATACAAACCTGTAATAATTAAAACAGTACTGATGTAAGGACAGAGTTATAGATCAGTGGAATAGAACAGAGAGCCCAGAAATAAAAATCCTTGCATATATGGTAAAGTGAGTTTTGACAAGGTTGCCAAGATCGTTCAATAGGAAGGACAGTCTTTTCAACAAATGGTAATGGGAAAATTCAATATCCCTATGCAAAATAATGGCATTGGGCCCTTATCTTACAACGTATACAAAAACTAACTCAAAGTAGATCAAAAACCTAAACGTAAGAGCAAAACTATAAAACCTTTAAATGAAAATATAGGGAGAAATCTTTATGACATTGGATTTGGCAATGCTTTCTTGGATATGACACCAAAAGCACAGACAACAAAAAGAAAAAATAAGTGGAACTCTATCAAAATTAAAAAGTTTTGTGTATCAAAAGACACTGTGAAAAGAGTGAAAGACAACTCACAGAATGAGAAAATAGTTGCAAATCATTTATCTGCTAATAGATTAATACCCAGAATATATAAGGAACTCCTACAACTCAATGGGGGAAAAACAACCCAATTCAAAAATGAGCAAAGGACTGTAATTGATATCTCTCCAAGGAAGATATACAGATAGTCAATAAACACATGAAAAGGTAATCTATATCATCAGTCATTAGGGTAATGCAAATCAAAACCACAGTGAAATACCACTTCTTACCCATTAGAATGGCTTTGATCAAAGACCATGGAAAACAAAAGGGTTGGATGCAAAGAAATTGAAACTCTTACGCACTGCTACTGGGAATTTAAAAAGGCATAGCCACTGAGGAAAACGGTTCTGGAAATGAAAAAGTTCTGAAAATAGATAGTGGTGATGGTTATACAACATCATGCATATACTTAATACCCCTGAATTTCTCACTTAAAAAATAGTTAAAATGGTAAAATTCATGTATATTTTATCACAATAAAAACGAGTTCAAAAAGCAATTAGAAGTTATTCTTCTGCATTGAATGAAAGAATCATATGGTCTTTTTTTTTTGCTTCTATTTATGTGGTGAATTACATTTATAGATTTGCATATATTGAACCATCCCTGCATTTTTGGGATGAAGCCCACTTGGTCATGATGGATTATTTTTTTGATAAGCACCTGAATTCGGTTTGCTAGGATTTTGTTGAGAGTTTTTGCATCTATATTCATAAGGGATATTGATATGTAGTTTTCTTTTTTTTTGCATCCTTTCCTGGTTTTGATATCAGGGTGATGTTGACTTCATAAAATGTGTTGGGGAGGATTCCTTCCTTCTAGATGTTGTGGAATAATTTCTGCAGGATCGGCACCAGTTCTTTGTAGATCTGGTAAAATTTGGGTGTGAAATGGCAAAGCATTCGACAAAATTCAACACCCTTTTATGATAGGAATGCTTAACAAAATAGGCATAGACGGGACCTACCTAAAAATGATACAAGCCATATATGACAAGCCCACAGCCAACATCATACTAAATGGGGAAAAATTGAAAGCATTCCCCCTTAGAACTAGAACCAGACAAGGTTGCCCTCTATCATTGCTTCTATTTAACATAGCGCTGGAAGTCCTAGCCAGAGCAATCAGACAAGAGAAAGAAATCAAGGGCATCCAAATGGGGGCAGAAGAGGTCAAACTGTCGCTCTTTGCTGAAATATGACCTTATTTCTAGAAAATCCCACAGATTCTGCCATGAGACTACTGGAGTTGATAAACAAATTCAGCAAAGTCTCAGGTTACAAAATCAGTGTACAGAAATCAGTAGCATTCCTATACTCCAGCATCAGTCAAACTGAGAACCAAATCAAAGACTCAATACCCTTCACAATAGCAACAAAGACAGTAAAATACCTAGGAATATATTTAACTAAAGAGGTTAAAGTCCTCTACAGGGAGAACTATGAAACACTAAGGAAGGAAATAGCAGAGGACGTAAACAGGTGGAAAACCATACCATGCTAAAGGGTCGGCAGAATCAACATTGTTAAAATGTCTGTACTACCCAAAGTGATCTACAGATTCAATGCAATCCCTATTAAAATACCAACAGCATTTTTCACAGATCTAGAAAAAATAATTCTACGTTTCGTATAGAAACAGAGAAGACCCCATATAGCAAAAGCAATCTTAAGCAAAAATAAGAAATTGGGAGGCATCAATTTACCAGACTTCAAGCTATACTACAAGGCTATAGTAACTAAAACAGCATGGTACTGGCACAAGAACAGAATACATAGACCAATGGAACAGAACTGAGAACCCAGATATAAAACCATCTTCATATAGCCATTTAATCTTTCAGAAAGCAGACAAAAACATACACTGGGGAAAAGAATCCTTATTCAATAAATGGTGCTGGGAAAACTGGATAGCCACATGTAGAAGACTGAAGCAGGATCCACACCTTTCACCTCTCACAAAAATCAACTCACGCTGGGTAATAGATTTAAACCTAAGGAGTGAAACTATTAGAATTCTACAAGAAAATGTTGGAAAAACTCTTATGGACATTGGCCTAGGCAAGGACTTTATGAAGAAGACCCCAAAGACAATCACAGCAACAACAAAAATAAATAAATGGGACTGGATCAAATTAAAAAGCTTCTGCACAGCCAAGGAACTATCATGAGAGCAAACAGACAACCTACAAAGTGGGAGAAAATATTTGCATGTTACACATCTGATAAAGGGCTGATAACTAGAATCTATATAGAATCCAGGAAAATCAGCAAGAAAAAATCAAACAACACCATTAAAAAGTGCGCAAAGGACATGAACAGAAAGTTTTCAAAAGAAGATAGACTAATGACTAACAAACATGTGAAAAAATACTCAACATCTCTAATCATCAGGGAAATGCAAATCAAAACCACAGTGGATATCACTTATCCCCAGTGAGAATGGCCTTTATCAGAAAGTCCCAAAACAATAATTGTTGGCATGGATGTGGAGAGATAGGAACACTCATACACTGCTGGTGGGACCGCAAACTAGTACAACCTCTGTGGAAAGTATTATGGAGATACCTCAAAGAGCTACAAGTAGAACTACCATTTGATCCAGCAATCCCATTACTGGGCATCTACCCAAACGAACAAAAGACATTCTATAAAAAGGCATCTGCACTCGAATGTTTATAGCGGCACAATTCACAGCTGCAAAGATGTGGAAACAACCCAAGTGCCCATCAATAAATGAGTGGATTAATAAAATGTGATATATGTATACCATGGAGTACTATTCAGCTATAGAAAACAATGGTGATATAGCACCTCTTCTATTATCCTGGATAGAGCTGGAGACCATTCTACTAAGTGAAGTATCCCAAGAATGGATAAACAAGCACCACAGGTTCTCACCATCAAATTGGTATTAACTGATCAATACCTAAGTGCACATATAGTAGTAACATTCATTGGGTGTCAGGCAGATGGGAGCAGGGAGCAAGGGATGGGTATATACAGACATAATGTGCATGGTATGCACCATCTGGGGGATGGACACGCTTGAAGCTCTGACTCAAGTGGGGCGAGGGCAATATATGTAACCTAAACATTTGTACCCCTGTAATATGCTGAAATAAAAAAATAAAAAGTTATTCTTAGCTACTTATTCTCTGGTATTTGTTTCAGTTCATAAATTAGTTATCTCACCAAACTTCATACTTGTATAGTACCCGTGGATGTGGAGGCATACCGAATCTGTAGATATGTCCATACAATTTAAATAAAATGTTTAATAAAGCTTAGTTCTGATATTAATAATGGGTATATTGAATTAAAGTCAATAATTCCTTTGTTGTAAAGTCCAAATCTATGAGCTCACAGGGTTCCAAAATTCCAATTATGCCCCAACTAATTAATCATTGGACTTATAAATAGTACAAGAGCAATAATTGCAAACTTTTACATGAGTGTTCACCATATGCTAAGTACAGTGCCCAATTCCTCAGGCTCATTTAGCCTCACACTAGCTTCAGGGCTGTTAGTCTTTATCTTCCGCATTTTCTATACCAGATCACTGCAAGTGACAGACACTCCACAAGAAGGTTGTAGTCAGACTTCACTGTGTCTAACAAAGCTGCAGCTCGCTACAAATGTCCATGTACAAGTGTGCTGCAGCAGGGCTGGCCGCTTCCCCCAAATTCTCTCTCTGAAGAGAGGCTGGGATGATGGGCCGTCACCTGTGGGGTCTGATTAAGAAGACTTGGTGGAGAACTTGCACCTGACTGACCTGAAGGGTGGATGCTGTGTCGCGACCAGTGATGAGGTGGTCATAGAGGAAGGAGTGGTGACTGAGTTCCAGGAGAGTGTCGCTGGGCCCAGGGGCCTTTGGGGCCGAGGGTAAATTCTGCAGAAAAATGTGACATAAATTTGCAGGATCCAGTATTAAAGGATCCAGTAAAACACTGCTTGCTGAGATCACATGTGTAGGGTAAACCAAGTGAAGTCATAGAGATGAGATGCGCTATGGACTTGTTTCTGAAAGAGTGATTTATTAAGATAAGAGGGTACTCTACTTTTTCTATCTAGAGCACAGTTTATTTACTGCAGAGAAGTTAGACATCACTGATCTCAAAATAAGTAATTTTGATGCAACAACACAACCGTTACTTGTCAGAGACAAGCAATTTTGATCCAGCTTTGAAGTCTTGGTAGGAATTTTACAGCTAAAGCAATAAACTTATGGTTAAATATTAAACATTATTGAAGGAATGAAATGCTTCATATCTAGTGCAGCCTCCCAGTTGGTCCATTTCTTTGTTACAAAGGTAAAGATTGGAAAAGCAAACCAAAAAATTTCACTGTTTAAAAATGTTTCCTTTCTGGCCATAATCTTCTAGGGGTGCAGTGTTAATGAGCACAGTCCTGAACCTCTGCAGCTGCTGGCCACTGCACTCTCTCTAGGGCCACCCTCTGTAAGGACATGCCACTTAGCACAGTTGTGCTTTCGAATGTAAAATTCAGTGTGACCAATCAGGCTAAATGGTATATGTGAATAAAATATTTCATTTATAATTTAATATAAATTCTTGCTTAAAGGGTCTTAGAAACAAGCATATTGTTTGTCTCCTGTGAGTTCACAGTGTAGAAGCATAACTTGCTATACCTGCACATGTCCTGGTTGGAATAAAGAAGGCTTTTCTTAATTTTTCTTACTCATTTTCTTCTTTTATTGTTTCAACATAAAGATAATCTACATGATAAAGCAAAGGGTCAGAATAGAGGTGGCCATTGAGCTTGTTCTGAAAATGAGAGTGGCTTGTTGTGACCACTGAGGGTCCACACCATCTCTCCCCACTTGGTGGGCACCATTCTTTCTTCCTGGAGTGCCCTTTCACCCTCCTAGTCTGCCTGACAAACTCATAATTCCCCTGCTTCTTTTCTTTATACCTTCCCTGCCATCTTCCTCCCAACGTCAAGCACACTTGGTGCCTCCCACATAGGTCATTGTAGCACATTCAGTAGTGTCTAGTTAACATTTCTGCCTTTCCTCCTGCACTGCAGTGATCTTTAAAGCCAGGTACTGATTTAAAAAATATATTCTAATAAAATTTCAAGGAAAATACCACTTGGGTAATTTTTAGGTAATTGTTAACCTTGTATGTATCTGAGCCTTTGAATGTAACATTTTTCTGTGAAAGAAAAATTTTATAAAAGGCTGCATGGTTCTTGCCTTTTATACCTCTTGGAGAATGTAATGCTGATGTTACATCCAGTTTTAACCTCGGAGAAGAGAGGAAATAATAAGCATACTGGTACTGGAGCCAAGAAGACACATATGATATGACCCAAAAAGGTAAGGGGTAGATGGTTAGGATTTGTTTTTCTAAACTGATACAGGATTATAACTGGAAAAAGAAAAGTTTATTTTCTTGGTTATTGGTGTCATTTTAATAAAAAGATATAGCATCTTTTAAAAGTTGATTATAGATTATTTAAGAGAAAATATAAATCGTTGGGATTACCTCTTTGAGGTTTTTCTTCCAGAAATTGTTCCTAGCATTCAGTGATCTATGAATATCAGGCAGGACCAGCTTAAGGGTAGCCATTGTAACACAAAAGTTGTAACTTTTGTGTTAAAAATTGCAAAGCATGTATATTTTCAGTAGTGGCCCTTAGAAAAATCTTAGTAAAACTACTATTTTCACTCCATATGTTTGGGTCTACTTATAGATATCGTGTTAACATGCGACGGTCTTGTTGGAGCTGTGAGTTTAGGTGTTAAAAGTTAAAGTGTTTCTTCACAGGCAGATGGCCAGGTCTGTCATGGCTAAACTCCTGGGGCCTGCCACAGTGCAGAGTGATCTTCAGCAGTTGGAGAGCAGAGCTGCAGGAGCACAGGTGTTGGAATGAGGGCTTTTGGCTTTGGGATTGAGATGCCACAAGCTCCTTGTTTGCCGTGAATTCCCTTCTCCACAGCTGTGGCACAGAGCTTAAATAGCTACTTCATTAGGGTGTCCAGGAGATTATGAAAATACCATGTGAAAGCGCCTAGCACACGGCCACTAAGTAACAGCAGCTCAATAAATAGTAGCCGCGGTTGGACTACAGTCCTAAGTTGGAAGTCACAGTCAACATTTTGAGTTACCCAGTTCCCCATATAATGCCTTTTGTTTCTCCTTCCTGTGAGGCATCTCGTCCCACTCTGATCTCACCTTCCCAGGGACTCTTCCCCCTGGACGACCTCTAACCCTGATTAACTTCCAATTCTCCATGGACCAAAGGCTGTGTTTAAGTTAGAAGTTCACATTTATTCGCTTGTTTAGTATGCATCCCATCTTGTTCAAAAATGTATTTTAATTGGCTGACAAAAACACAGGGATTCAAAGAGTACAGAAATCTGCACTCAACAGAAAGGAGGAGACTCAGTCAACACCAAGGCCAGAGTTCTGCCCAAAAACAGATCCGTTAACAAGAAAAGCACAGCAGTATCTAGTAGTGAGACCTTATAAAAATTTCCTTACAAGGAGAGAGCTGTAACAGAAATAAAACAGTCCAGGACAGCAAATATAATAACCTATTTAATGAGAATTATTTCTCTTAATATCTGTTGGTACAAACTGCCAGCATAAAAGCTCTGTGCTATGCAGCGAGATTATAGATTTTATAGTATTTATGGGCCTTCTTATCGTGAGAATGTTTTGAGCATCTCTGAGCATAGTTTCTTAATGAGTAAAATGGAGATAAAAATACTTAAAAGGGTATGTTAAACCTAACAAAACGTAGTATCTGATACCAGTGTCTGTACATAGTAGATGCTTAATAAATTTTAGCTATTTTATTATTCATAGTAATTTGTAATGTTTTATATAGTGAAGATAATTTTAAAAATCTAGTCCTGATATGCCTAATCTAGGAGTACCTTTTAAGATACCTAGAGAAATAAATAAAAGAGTCATTTTAAAGCTACTGCTCAAGAATTATAACTTCTTACAGACTGTCTCTTGGTAAGAATTAAGTGGCAGTGAGTGTAAAGCTATGCTACAGGTATACTTTCATCCTTTGTTTCATTCAGCAAATACTTTTAGAGTGCTGAGTACTGGGAATGCAATCATGTCCGGACCTTGATGGACTTGACAGTCTTGTAAACAGACAGGTAGAGCCTGGTGGGTGGCAGTGTGCACAGGCACATACAAGGGGCACAGAAAGCCAGAGGGGCCTCTGAGATGGGTACCCACAGGAAGGAGAGCTATGGTGAGCTGGGAAGGATGAGTTGGAGGGGCTGGCCAGGACTGGGGAAATGTTTGGGAGCAAAGTAACTTGCTCTAGTGGAATGAAGGGGCGGCTTGCGGAGGGGATGAAGCTGGGGCTCCAGGAGCATCTGGGGCATGAAGGGAAGGGCTTGTGCTGCCTGTGGGGAATGGGAACACAGGGTAGCAGAGGACATGCATCAGGTCTGTTTTAGAAAACCCACCAGAGAGAACATGAGAGATGAGTTGAAGGTGGGCTAGGGCATCAAGTCTTTCAAGCACACTTTTGTGGAGGTCCTTGCAGTGAGCCAGGCGAAAGGCAGTGAGAGAAGGCAGCAACCAGCTAGGTGGAGACAGTGGCGGTGGGGAGAAGGGACCAATGGGGAGAAGGGAATGGGGTTCTGAAAGCACCTAGGAGAATGAGGGTTGGGTGGTTGCAGGTGGGACAGTTTTTTTTTAGCTCGAAAGTTTTGGGCTAATATAACTGGGTGGATGGTGGCATCTTCATAAAGTTGGAGAAAACAGGAGGGACGGCTTTAAGATGTTCTTCAATTCTTGGTTAAGTGCAAATTGACCAACTATGCTTTAAAAGTCAGGTAAGCTGAGGTTGCTGAAAGTGAGTAGCCTAAGAGCAGATGTGCCCCAATAGAGGACCCGCTCAGCCCCATACAGAAGGGAGCCTGGGAGTCCCTGCGGCAGAACCACAGTCACCCGAGAAAGGACATTTTGGTTCACTGTGAACACATGGTCACTGTGGTTCAGGTCCTTAAGGTTCTGCCTCATACAATAGGGGCATTTCTGAGTGCTCACAAGTTCTTATCTCTCCATTAAAAAGGAAGTCCCAGTAAAATGCTCAAAAGGTATAATTGCAGTGAGACATCAGATGGACTTAGGGAAATGTTCACCACAGAAGACAACTTGGATTTTTGAATAATTAATCTGAGGCCATATTTATTATAATTAGCAGAGGCAGTTGCTCATCCAAGTCACTCTTAGTAATAAAATATTAATAATATATGATTTGCTTTTCAATAATTTTTTTCTGTTCTTCATTTTGGTTAGGGAGGCATTCATCTCTTCTAAAAGTGGCTTAAAGTCAGCAAGGTAAAATTTTAAAAGAAAGGGATGTAGAGCATAATTCTATTTTACTTTGCTGGGAAGTATCTTATCTGTTAAGACTGCAGTCCCCAACTCCCGGGCCACGGAGGAGACTGTGGGGTGGGAGGTGGGCAGCCGGCTGGCCAGCGAGGCTTTATCTATGTTTGCTGGGCTCCCCGTGGCTTGCATCACCGCATGGGCTCTGCCTCCTGTCAGCTCAGCACCGGAATCTCATAGGAGCAAACCCTGCTGTGGACTGCACGTGGAGGGGTCCAGGTTGCTTGCTCCTTGTCAGAGTCTGGTGCCTGATGATCTGGGCTGGAGCTGGAGCAGTGGTGCTGGCGCTGGGGAGCAGCTGCAGGTGCAGATTGTCATTGGCAGAGGTTTGACTGCACAGTGAATGTGGTGTGCTTGGGTCATCCCGGGACCACCCTCCAACCCCACCTCGACCCCCCAACTCCATCCACGGAAGGATTGTCTTCCATGACGCTGGCCCCTGGTGCCAAAAATGTTGGTGACCGCTGTGTTAAGAGAAGGTTTCCTCATGGCTCTGACTCCCATGGTTAGTGCAGCCTCTGTTGCAGTGTCATGAACAGGCTGAGCTCAGTAGCTCAGCCTACTCCACGAGTGAAGAGGGAGAATGGGGAAGAGCTGCAACTGATGCTGTTGCTAAGATTTCTCCTTCTGGTGATAAAACGCCAGTGGTGCACAGTGCCTGGAAAACGGCCTGAAGATGGCTTGCTCTTCCCAGACCAGGGACATGAGGAGTCCAGGAAGGAATTCGGCACACTTTGTAATTGAAAGTTTTAATGAGCTAATAGAACTGTAAATTGAGGGAATTAAGGTTTAAATTAATTTAAACAATAGAATAGCTTGTGCTCAAGAACCAAGCAGCATTTAGTAAAACTAATAATTCAAGTCCATAGTGCTATGAGGACTGTGATAGCTTCTTTAGTGTTTGCCATCCTATTTCTCTTGGTTTTCAAAGTGATGCTTGGTTAGGTCATCTGGCTTTACTCTAAGGCAGAAAGTTTAAGATATTTCAAATTCTAAGGCATTGTATTTTACTATGCTTTGAACTTTAAATGAATCTCAGTAAAAAGAGGTGGTGGCCACCATCCTAAAAAGGGGAATTCATCTCATTTGAGGCTCAAGATGGAAGAAAAAGTAAAATAATATCTTGGAGACTTTCTTCCCCTATTTTAGCAGTATTTTTCTGTCTTGAATCTACCTAATGAATGAAAATATGTCCATTTGCTATTCATGAGAGCCGGCCTGGTATCAGATGCTGTGCTAGGCATTGGAGATTCAGAGGTGAACGTAAAGACAAGATGGACTTAATGTCTAAAGTAGAAGATTAGGAAGGAAGCAATTTAAGCACCTACTTTATTTATAATGTTATCCTACAGTGTTCATGGATTTGTTTACAGGCTTTATCTTAGACACAAACATGTTTATCTCTTAAATTAAATGACTATGTCCTAGTTTAATGATCCAGGGGGCAAATGTCCTAAATCCCTAGAAATAATAGCATGTACCATTTTATTAAAAGGAAAGGTCTGTACTTGAAACTTTCCAGCTCTTACAAATGAGGAAATTCCAAGCATTCTGCAGTAACAGATAGTGTTGGAGGGTAGCTGGTGGATGACGTCAAATGTGGGAATGGTGAGCAGCATTGTTCATATAAACTGAGAATGTACAATCTGGGATCAAGTGTTCTTGGTGCTCTCAGTGATTGGCACGGCCTGTGTGCTCCCATGTGGCCTAGCTTGGGTTTCAGAATTTATGCGGGACGCAGCTGAGAGTCAGGAAGAGGTACAGTGCCCCATCCTTCCTGTCCAGACCAGCCAAGTCAGCAGGGAGGGTCTGAGCATCTATTCCTGGGGCCCTGTGAGAGGATTCTTCTTCATTCCTTTATAGTGGTTAATCTTCAACGGGAACGGGCCTAGTTTGTCAGAAGAAAACCATAGCCCACGCGTTAACAGGATCATTTGTTGTCCAAACTTTAATACCAATTTTATTAATCTTGTCAGTACTTTTGTGATAGAATGTTGATAAATGCAACCATTCTTTGTTACAAAAGCAAAAGTTAGGGACAAGAAAAGTTAATTTAAGATAATCAGCAAAGAGGAACCTGAAGCCAGCAGCCATCATGGGATTCCTGAATAGTGATGGTGGTAATTGCAGGAAAAGGAAATGCTTTTTTTTGAAGGACAGCACAAGGACTCCCTGCGCAGGACCTGTCTTTGTGATGTCACTCTTTAATGTATGCTGGATGCTGTGGTCTTCTGACTGATCTCCTGGTCACAATGTCACAGTGTTATGACTGCTGTAAGGTGTAATGGTATCTTCTGGTCATTACATTTCATTTACAGTTTGTAGTACATGAGAGAGATCTGGGGAAAAAGGAATATAATTTGACATTTGTGTGTATATGGAAAGTGAAAAACAGAGAATTGTAATGTAGCTCTGGGTTCTAGGATTAGTGGTAAAAAGGAAGATCTAAAGGTTTGAGAGGTTTTTCTGGGGATGATGGTGATATTCTACATTTTGATGGGTGCTTGGGTTACATAGGTTGTGTGCATTTGTCAAAACTTAGTGAATGTTTATTTAAAATTTGTGTATTTTATTGTATATAAATTTTACCTTTAAGAAAACTGTAAAAATATTGAACTCCAGTTAATGATATATAAGCTAAAGTATTTCAGCGGGGTGTGTGCTGATGTCTGTAATCTACTTTGAAATGCATCAAACATAAGTTAGACTGATAGATAGCTAGAGGAAGAGATATATGTCAAGCAGGTATAGTAAAATGCTAACGCTAGAGTCTAGGTGGTGGGTGCACAGGTGTTTCCTATAAAATTATTTCAGCTGCATGTTTGAAAATTTTCCTAATAAAAATGATCAAACAGAAAGGATACTTATGGGGTTATTTTTTTTAACTCGGGTGTCCAGAAAGTAGAAAAGGTAGAGATTTTTTATGGTCATAAAGTTCTATCTGTAAGCAACAGATGGGAGATGGTTGTATGTACAAAGGAAATTGAAGCCTGAGGCCCTGGGGTGTGGAGGTCACCTGTGTGGCTGAGAACGGGCTCTAGGGAGCACCAGGGGCTGTGCTGGCCAGATGGGAACACGGTCTATTTTGCTGACCACTGTGTTCCTGGCCACTTCAGTGTCTCTGCTCAGTCTATATTGAATGACTGTGAACATCAATACAAAGGAAAAAAGGAACAGTAGAGGCAGGAAAACAATTTTGGGAGTGAGTGACTGGGTTGACTGATAATGTGATCAACAGGGTTGACTCTACATAATTGAGTTTAAAAAAACCTAAAAAGGACCAACTGAAGTTGGCAAAGAGGAAGTCTCTGGAGACAGTATAGTTCTCAGTCCCTGTTCTTCATTCTTAAAGTGTTCAGCTATTTTGGATATGATAGCAATCTGCCTTCAATTGCATGTGGATAATGTTATCACTTTTAATAGGGACTAAAGCCAATATTTGCCATACCTTGCTCTACTCAGAGTAAATAACAAACATTTTTGGGTAATTCATCATGTCCTAGCATCTGTCATTTTTCATGTGAGTACTCAGTTCATGGGTTATGTAACATTACAAGTTGAGCATGGTGGATGGGTATTTGTATCTAAAGTACGCACTTCCCTTCTCCTGTTGCTGATGTCTTTCCAGTAAACCTGTGCAGCTTGTCATTGGCAGTTTGACCCTCAGTGTTGACCTCTGCCCTCTGAAATCTTCTCCCAATCATTTTGTTCACTCCTTTCCAAGGCCCAGAGCACCCTATAATTGACATCACTGCCCTCTGTTATTGTACTCCTTGGGACTCCTATTCTCAAGCTTGTGTACATCTTTCAATTTCTCATCGCTTCTTCTCCTCTAGACAAGACCATCTCCTGCTGTTGCCTCTGCTTGCGTTCTCCTGCACGCTTATGGAGCAGCTCTTCCTGGCAAGGCAATAGGTGCTGGGGCACAGATCCTCCCCTTAGCCGACAGCCTAGTGAGGGAGGGCAATAACTAGGTAGGCTGCTGTGGGTGAGAGGTATTGTGAGGGAGGTTTCTTTAGGGCTCCAGGGAGTGGGGCACTGAGCCCAGACATAGGCTTCCGAGGTGCTTCCTAAAGAATGAAGAGAGGTTGGCAAGATGTGAAGGAGGAGGGTGCGGGCCCTGATTCCACAATCTCTGCACTCTGGTTGATGCCCCTCCCCAGCTGAGTCCTCATAGGCAGCCACTTGTCCAGGAGCTTTTCCACTCACTGCCTTACTCAGTCCTGACCCCATAAAACTTCCATTTGTTGATGGTTTTTTGGGTAATAAATAATATCAGGATTATTGGTTTGGATGTTATCTCTGTCTTTTCTTTCTTTCTTTTGGTAGGTAGTTTGGGTGTAGGGGAGAGTATTGAAAATATGGAAAGCAAAAACAACCAGATATGTTTAAAAATGAATCCCAAGTACCTCACTTACAGGAGCATGTGTGTGAAGGCGAAGACTGCTTATGACTGAGCTCCTTCACCACAGACAGGCCTCTCCGCAGTGGGTGGTGTGCAGCGTAGGGCAAGCCTGGGCTTCCCTGTCCCTGCTGGCTCAGCTGTAGAGACCCTGCCAGTTCCCATTCAGGGGGGCCATAGATGCTTAGTTTTTTATCACGTGTGTGTATGTGTGTGTGTTTGTGTCTTTTAGTTTATTCTTGGGGTTGTCTTATTTTTGAAAAGTTTTTTTTATTTTTTCATCTCTGTCTTTGGACAGTTATTTATTTTAAGTAAGACTTTTTGATTGGTTTTTGTTTTATCAATTAAAAATCTTTATAGCTTATACCATCTAGCTTATATTAATTTTACTTTTTTTATTTCCTGCCATCCAGCAGAGTTAGTAGAAAATGGAAGCATGAGAAATAAAACGTGAAGCCAGCCTGCACCCCAAACAGGGCAGGCTAAAGGCCTCTCTTGACTCTAAGAAGCCTTGAATAGACACTCCGGTAGCGCTGAGCGTCCCCTCTGCTGCCCTTGGGGGTAACTGCCTTCCCCAAAATAGTCAGTCTAGAGGAGCTGATGGCCCATTTAGGTCAAGTGGCTGCACAGATTATCCCTGAAGGAGGTGAGTAAGAAGCTGAGCTCCAAAGATAAGACAAGGAATGGATGGACAATATTATTTTCTTATCTCTAGGACTAGGATTCCATGAAAATTGTGTATATGTCCTTTTTTTAGGAAGAGAGTCCCTTTATATCTGATTATCACAGACCCCAAGTAAAATCAGCAGTCACTGCTGTAAGGCTAATCAAGCCATTGTGATCATGATCTAAACTCCTTGGTCTCCTATGTTATATATGTCATTTGATTAAAGCTACTGCAATCAAGTGGCTCAGGTACATTCTTAGAAGCGTGTTTAAGAGAGTGTTGGGATAGGATGGGGTGAAACTGGAGTTTACTAGAAAAAGATCTAGAGAAAGCTCTCAAATTTTGATTCCCAAATTTAAACCTGGAAAATTACTGAGTAGAGCCTTATGCTAAAAATTTTCTGAGCTTCTTTATCAAGTTAGCAGTCTATTTCTGGGCTTGTCAGAATAATTAGGTTGAACTGGTTTTCAAGAATGAAATTGTGTAGCTGGGGATATAGGAGTCTTCCCCATCAGGGAACACAGACTAAGTGTCTGGCACACAACCTGACAAAGGTGCTGGATGAGTGAGTGGACATCGGAGTTGTACTGTTTTCTTCGCCAAAGTCAAGGACCCAGTAGAAACAATAGTATCAATGATAGTAGTAGCTTTCGGTGAGCACTCACTTGTCTTCTAAGGGCTTTATGCACATCAACACTTTGAGGACAGATAGGTCAGTCCCCTGAGCACTGACTCTATGGAGGCCATTTGCTCACTGTTCTTTGTAGCAGCTATGAATTTGTTGGTAAGGCCAAACACAAGGTACACCAGCTCACCTAGGGTGGACTCAGCTGCTCTTGGCTGTGGTGGGGGAACCTCGCAGTCCTGTGTGCAGTGCCTCCTTGAAGGCTAACTCATCGCCAGCACTGCTTTTCCCCAGAGTGGAACATGGGTGAGGGAAGTGACAGTGGCCCTTAGGCCTCCTTATGCCGTGGCTCCTGCTATTGAGTTTCCCAAGGCTCATTGCTGTAGACAGTGCAGCCGGGAGAGATGTATCTCACAGTTTTGGACGTATAAAAGCAAGAGTAAAAACCAGATAACAAAAAGCTGGCACCAGACACAATTGTAATCCTGGATTAGAAAAGAATTGTGACGAAGGACATCATTGGGACAATTGGTAAAATTTGAATGTGGACCACATATTAGATTATAGTGTTGTCAGATTTCCCTGAATGTGTTCACTATTCTGTGGCTTTCCAAGGGAATGGCCTTGTTCTTAGGAATATAAGTAGCTACAGTTACCACAACAATAATATGTATATGCGTATTAATTTGGAGAGAGTAACAAAGCAAATGTGACAAAAGGCTCACCATTCATGAATCCAGATCAAGAGTGGTAAAGAAGTCCTGCATATTTTCTGTAAGTCTGAAAGTATTTCAAAATAAAATGTTGAGGAGGGAGGCTATCTTAGGAAGCCACAAAACCTAGGTGCAGAGGGAAAGAGTGTGAATGCAGTGAAAGCGTGGTGGGCCAGGGGCAGCTGTTCAGAGCAGCTGCTCTCTCTGTTTGCCTTAGTATTCCAGGAGACAGGTATGTGGAGATTTAAAGTAGGCCCATATTGAACCTTTTATTTTAAAAGTAATTCATATCAAGGTCTGTAGTCACACAACAACCTTGAGAGAGGTAGAGAGGAGCCAGGCCCCAGAAGGTCAGGTGCTACAAGGGGGGTTAAGGGGTCAAGGCCCTAACCCATGGAATACCACCCCTGGGTAGTGCCAAGGATCCTTGCTGGCTCCCTAACCTGAAAGGACAAAGCCTGCTTAACCAGACCCCCGTGCATCAAGTTTGCCTTTTCCTCCTGCCACATGTGAAGAAGAGGGACATGATGTGGCAAGAATGGCCCATGCTGCTCACAGTATGACTCTCCTTTAATTTCCTTTGCCATTAGCCAGACACAGACATAGGCTGAACTCCACCCATACCTAATTTTATTGTTTCCCAGCTATAAAACCAACGTCTTGCAAAGTAGGCAACCTTCTCACCAAGGCTCTTTCCTCTACAGAGGGGTTGGTTTTGAAAATCTGTCAGCTCCCTCATCCCCGAGAAACAGATAAGCCGTGGTGCATTTTAGCCCTAATGTATTCACTTCTTGCACCCTGGCGATTGTAAATCAGTGGCTAGCATGGAATACCAAATTGTATATGACAAACAAGTACCTTGATCTTCAGAGACTGTGCCTCCAGAATGGCTCTTTGATTCCCTTTCTTTTCCATTATCACTACTACCTTTTTACCTCTTGCCTAAACCATTTCAGTGGCCTCCCACTGGTTACTTACCCACTTCTGGGCCCTTATTTCTTCCAGCCATTTTGGGTCCTACTTGTGGTGTTGCCACAGCCCTGATATAAATTTAGGAAACATAGCTCTGGCCATGTTGCTTGTCTGCTCGGAAATCTTAGGTGGTTCCTTGAGGTGTATATTAGAGCCTGTTTCTCAGTGTACAAGTTAGGATCTCCCTCACACAACTTTTCCAAGTGTATCTTCTGTTCTGATACTTATTCTGTGGCCCAGTTAACGAACCAACTCAGTATTCCTGGTATTTCCACCCTCTGCCTGGAATGTCTTGACTCTTCATTTAAGACATTTCAAATCCCACTTCCTCATGAAGTCTCTACTGATTCTGTCCAGCTGGATCAGCTCTCTCCAGTGTTTGAGCCATTAGAGTTGTTCTTTGTTTTTTTTTAACTAGTGCTTCTCATGTAGCACTTGTCATATTCTGCTTAATGCAAGAGCTGTATGTAGGTTTGTCCTATCTTTCTATTTTGTAGATTGCTAGTTCCTTAAGAGCAGAAACTGTGGTTGTGGCATTTTGCCATACATGGGACAGATCTTCAGTAAAAGAATTTGCTATAATTTAAAATGACGTTATAGAAAAACTCATTTATTCCATATAGGTTTAACATTATTACCTTTAAACCTGTTACCACTATGAAACCCAGAGTTAATGCCACAAATACCACTATTAGCTATTTTAATATATTATTTAAGCAGACTTTAAAATTTATTTTTATTTCCTGGAAAACATTTAAGAAAGGAAATTAATGCTATAGGACTCCAAAAATAGGATGTTGTTTTAAGTATTGTGCCTTATTTTTAACACTTCAGGATCAAGTAGGAAAATATTAAATGGAGACCAATTCTTCTTTTTGAGACAGAGTCTCGCTCTGTTGCCCCGGCCAGAGTGCTGCGGCATCAGCCTAGCTCACAGCAACCTCCAACTCCTGGGCTCAAGCGATCCTCCTGCCTCAGCCTCCTGAATAGCTGGGACTTACAGGCGTGTGCCACCATGCCCAGCTAATTTTTTTCTATTTTTAGTAGAGATAGGGTTTGCTCTTGTTCAGTTGGTCTCAATCTCCTGACCTCAAGCAATCCTCCCACCTCAGCCTCTCAGAGTGCTAGGATTGCAGGCGTGAGCCACCACACCCAGCCTAGACCAATTTTTAATGTTTTCAAGGCTTTTTTGTTTTTCAGTAACACTATGTGAGAAAAGCTGAAAATGCTGATGGCTATTGTCCTGGCCCTGGGAGCAGAAGCCTGGGACCTGGCAGAGGCCCGGCACCCCAGGGGTGGGGGGCAGAGGCCCACTCACAGTGCTCAGATGGTGAGGAGGGCCTGATGTTTTTCTCACAGCATCATAGGACTTGAGAATGTTTCATCTAGAGACAATTCCTTAAGAGTACTTTTTATCCAGAAGTTGGTAGATTTTTAAGGTTTTGGTCTTTTTAAAAATTATTATTATGGTAAGATTTTGGTCTCTTCGGAGCTGGATGTTTAATATGTAGAATTAAAAACAAAAACGTTTTTTTTCCAAGTTAACACAAAACTTCATTTTTTGTTAAATAGAGCAGCCATTTAAAACAATTTTATATTCCTTTCAAAAAGCAGACACAAGAAGAGTAAATTACAGAAGCAGTCTTTACAACTTCATTTTGAAACCAAATAAATGGGAAATTGGTCATGTGTGTGATATACATATATGTCTTGAGGTCAGCTTTTACATAATTCTTACCTATCAGCATCTTGGGCTTTGCAAAGTTCTCTTAGGATAGGTGTAATTTCGCTCTTTGCCTGGTAGTTTCCCGCCTGCTCTGCAGCTCCCCACTGAGGGAGGGCTGCTGGGCTCCTGCTCTGGAGCCATGGTCCTGCAGAGGCTTGCCTCACCTTTCCTCGCCTCTCGCCCCACAGTGCAGGGGAACCAGGGGAATGGGACTCAGGGCACATGGTCTCCAAGACCACCGCTTTCGTGTTGTCGTTCATTTTTATACAGTATTTGCTGTATTGGTTGTTCTTCATTTATCTTTTTTTTCCCCACTGAACTCAAGTACCTTTTGATTTTTGACATGACACTTGCTACATCTCTGCAGTTCCATTTTTTGGTGAAAAACTTTTCTGAATGCTCCCATGATAAAAGTAAAAGTATGATAAGTTACTAAAAAGTTACTAAATACTGCTTTCCTGTTTTCCTCTTTCTAGGTTTTTTGTTGTAATAAGGATTTAAATTTACTTTTTAAAGGTATCTTCTAAAATCTGCCTTTTTAGTGAGAACTCCATATATTTAAGGTGGTATCTTCCAGAGGTTTAATAGAATCTGCCTTATTATTAGGGTTATGATAGAATGTCCTATTTAATGTTTGGACTTTTGATAGTCTATGACTTAGTCAACATTTCCTATTAGGTTTATTTTCCATGCAAATGTTTATTTTTTAATAAAATAATATGTTTTAAGGAAAGTACTCATTTTTCATGAGGAAAGGAGCATATATTCTTAGAATTATACCAACAGCCAACATCTATTAAGCTCTCAAACTCATATTTTTAAAGACTTCAGAGGTAATGGCTAATCTTTTTCCAAATACAGGAGGTTATAAATGGGATTTGTCCAGGAGAATAAAAGGGACCTTTTGAACTGAAGAACAGTTTCCAAATTAATTAACTTCTGAAAGGAAATACACATTACGAGAAATAACGTTTAAAAAATACAATATATTGGTGAAAATATACATACATGTTAGTATAAACAAATATTTTTTTAATTACATTGGCACCATGAAAGATTTGTTTATACTATCAGACTTCATATTAGACTGATATATAGAATTTATAAATCACAATTGACTCTCTAATTTTATCATTTGAAACAAAAGGACTTAGGATACTGGATTCCACAGGGCTTTTGTGAGGATCCTATGAGATTATAGGCCTGAAAGTTCTCTCAGTCTGTGCAGCACAAGTATTTCTAAGAAGTGGCATGCCTCTGTGTATGTTTTTTACTGTGGCTGTTAGGATGTGAGATTAATTGAGATGCTCCTCCTCCCTTCTTGAAGGCATGGAGGACTTTCCACCTCCAAGAATTTCTTTCACTCTCACTCAGAAGGGAATTAGTTTGCCCTGTTAGTGTTTGGCATTGAAGTGAGGTACTTATTTTTTAAACCATCTTTGAAAAATTTATGTATTGTTTTCTTTTTGTTTATAGGTTCATTCAGATTTTCCTGTTTCTACCTGTCAGTTTTAGGATTTGGTGTCTTTCTAGAAATTTGTCCCTTTTATTTAGTTTCTAATTTGTTGGCATACGGTTGTTCACACAATTTCCTTTTTGTGTGCCCTATAATAATCCCTTTTCCTTCCCTAAAGTTGATAGTACTTCACCCCTTTCAATTCTGATTTCACAATTTGAGTCTTCTCTCATTTTTTCATGGTCACTCTAGCTAATGGTTTGTCAATTTTCTTGATCTTTTTAAGGAACCGTCTTTTGGTTTGGTTGGTTTCCTTTATCATTTTTCTATTCTCTATTTCTCTGTTTATTTCTGCCTAATCTTTGTCATTTTTTTCCTCTGTATAGTTTGTGTTCAGTTTGCTCTTATTGCTTTGGTTTCTTAAGATTAAAGGTGAGGTTGATTTGAGATCTTTCTTCTTTTTTAATACAGGCATTCACAGCTATAAATACACCTCCAGGCACTGTTTTCACTGCATATCGTTAAGTTGTGCTTTGTCATATTCTCCTGTTCATTCCTCCCAAAGCATTTTCTAATTTCCCTGTGATTTCTTCTTTGACCCGTTGGTTATTTAGGAGTGTGTTGTTTAATTTCCACGTATTTTTGAATTTTCCAAATTTCCTTGTGCTACTGATCTCAAATTTCATTTCATTGTGGTCAAAGAAGATACTTTGTATGATTTCAATCTTTTTAAATGTACTGAGTGTACTGTCTGTGCTGGAGGATGTCTGTGTGCACTTATAAAGAATGTGTATTCTGTTATGAAAGCTTTTTACAACTTTTCATTTAGCATAATCACAGATTTTAATTTTGCTTGATATTTTGATAAGATTTGCTGAGATCATTAGTTCTACAAGTGTAAAGGTTATTTTAAATTGATATTATATGTAAATACAGTGTTTTATAGGGCTTGGAGTATCTGTCTTACAGTCCATCTGGTCAGGGGACAGCTGTTGTTCACACATCACTGTAACGACAGACTGACAAGGAGACTACCTATAGCACAGTCTTCATTTGGAGAGCCTGTTCATTATGTTAGTTTCACAGAGTGAATTGTAGTAATTACATATAGTGCTTCCTTGCTGAAGGAAGGTATACATTTGTCCAACAGAGTGATTTAGAGGTACCCAAAGAGGAGTGAAGGAGCAAAGTGTATACTGTTTTCTTTTTTGAATTGACTACAACATCAATGAGTAAATACTAACAAAATGTCAAGAATTAAGTGTGACTTTCAATGTTGAAACAAAGAGAAGGACAGATGTTATGTGTTTTTCATAAGGCTAGAGGAAGGATGGCCCCTCCCTCTCTCTCTGTCTCTCTTCTTTGGCAGTGACAGGCCAAAGGGAAGCACATTGTTGGCCAACTGATCTAACAGTTCTTTTGCATCATTCTTATAATGAGCAACAAACACAGTCATTGGCATGCATTCTCTCTTGGATAATTGGTGTCAGCAGTTTCTTTATCAAAGCAACCTGGGTTTAGTACACTTTTCTGTGATCCAACACATTGTAACATTCAAATCACAACTTTTAAAAGCAACCCAGAACATTATTGAAAAATAGCTCTTTTATTTAAATAAAAAAGTCATAATATTATACAAAACAATGCTTAATTTATGGGCAGCAATTAATGCCCACCCAGATAGTCTCTAGGAAGATTTCCTATATTCTGGCTATAAAAACAAGCCCAGATTTTTTGAATATCACCACAGGCACATCCTGGATATTGTGTGCTATTTTCTGGATTTTTCCTTTGCTGCCTCAGGGAGAGAGTATCATGTATACCCAGTCAAGATTTGTACATTTTCCACACCAAATTAGACCTATCATGTTTGCATTTATATTCAACCAGTCCATAGTATGTGACCTACTCCATTACCTTTTCTATAAGAGAGAGGCATAATAATATCTTTTAAAAATTTTACTTTTTATTTAACAAACAATAATTGTACATATTCATGGAGTACACAGTGATGTTTCTAATATATAACATATAGTGATCAGATTAGGGAATTAGCATATCCTCATCTCAAACATTTATCATTTCTTTGAGTTGAGAATGTATCTGTACTTGACTAATTGCCCAACCCTTACCTAGTTGGTTCATTCAGGTCCCAAATTCAGTGTGTCTTCACTTAGCTTTTTGATCACATAATGAATAAATAATTTCCCAATTTTGCTTATTAAAGATAATATTTGTAATGCCTACTACTAGATTTTTAGTTACCATTTAGAAAAGACCTCTATTTTCCTTCAGTAAATTTCAATCTCAAATTCTAACTGTCATACAAAAGAAACCTAAAAAAGCATTTATGTGGATCAGTGACCGTTTTGCTGCAATCTACCCGGGAGAGGTACTCAACAAATGCCTTTTGGCTGGTGGAAAATTGCTTCGGTAAAACCGAGCACAGAAAATATGAAGAGTACCTAACACGTTGTTTGCTTGATACATGAATCATGGATGTACTACATTGACATGTAACTTACCATGGAGGCTTGTACAAAATCTGACTGTCAGATTTCTGGAATATAGATTGATGTCACCCAAATGGCAGGATGTATGTTTACACTAGTGGCCCAGAAAGTCTCTTGTAGTTTTGGGGTTACTTCTAAATGATTTTCTACCCTAGGCTCTCTCTCTCTTCTGTTGAGCAGACTCAGATCCCTGGGGTGGCTCTAGAATCACTTTGGCTTCCTATCTGCCTAAACATACTTGGAAAGTAAACAAGCTGCTACTGGCATTTTCTTTTTCTAACTGAGAGAAATACACCTTACCCCAGAGGTATATTTAGGCGGCCTTTATTGCCTAATATTTCCAGCCCATCTATGGTTGATTTAACAGAATTTGGTAAAAACATAGCCCTAATCAGCCAAGAAAACATACAGTGTTGTGTGACAGTACCTCAACTTAAGCCAATTGTGTATTGGTGCTTACCCAAAAGACTGAGAAAATGTAGATGAGCCAGTGAAAAATTAAAAACCCTTACTGGAAAAAGGAATTAAAGCATTTACACTATTTGCGGAGAATTAAGCACCATGGCTTTCAGAACTAGAGAACGTTGAGTGGCACAACACTATTTAAAATGCACTGATTTGCCATGACCGAAATGAAAAAGGCCTTGTGACAGGGCTAGCACTATGGTGCAGGTTTCCCCACTGCTAATATTAGTGTTCACTCTCTCTGAGCCTTTAACTTTGGTGAATTCTTTTCACTCACTAATGGATCATATGTGTGCTTAGCCTATATCATGTACATGATATCAATATATATAATTCATATAATTTTTGAGTATTACCCTCCTGACTCATTTAATATATCTTCTGACTCATTATTTTCTCAAACTTAAATGATAAAATGGGAAATTATACCTTCTATATATGTTTCTGGACTTTATTTCTCAGAACATTTCTGCAAATATTGTCTCCTTTGATTCTTGTAGTAATGCTACAGGAATTCAGTTGCAGACTTCAGAATCCAGTTTAGGTTGTATAGGCAGGAAGAGCATGTTTGTATGCTGCTTACCTGGGAGTGATGCAGGGAGGAGGGAAGCTAAGAGACAGTCCAGCGCAAATACTGCCCTTGCGACTGCATGTTTGGCTATTCCGTATCAACAGAAACCTCTTACATTTTGAAACAACAGCAGCAACACGTGTTTACACCTGTCATAATGCAGCTCTCTCTTACAGAAATAACTAGGATCTTTCTCTCTCCCTTGAGGGAAAACCCCAGATTTCCTCAGTTACTGCAGTCAGCTCCATCAGTGATCTCAAAGTGATAATCTTTCCTCCTCTAATTTAGGCACTGTTCTGTCCTGGAATTCTGGAATTCGGTAACCTATGGAATTAATTACATGGTTAATAGCACCAGCACACCCTATCTAAAATAGGGAAAAGAGAGAAAGAAAATGAGTTAACATGCATAACATTTCTCAGTTGACATACCGAGAAAGAAAGAAACATGCATAGCTATTAAGAGTTCTCATTTCTACGGGTGATTACTACCTGTTTCCTGGTCTATTTGCCACAAGAGCCAAGGGCAGAGTTGCTTGCATTGTATCCTGGCCCATATGGAGAACTTTTTCTCCACCCACTTAATGCCGGCAGCTTTACAGGTTATTCAGTAAATAGGTCAGGGTAGTATATGAAAAGGTGACATGTGTTACCTCCAAAAGCCAATAGATCTATCAAACATTTTTACTTCTTTTTTTTTTTTTGGTAGTTGTAGGTGCAAAGAGCAACATTTTTTCACTTTGGAAGAAGTAATCTCAACATGCTCCAGATCACTGCACGAACAGAAATTTTACTTAGGGAGTAGGCTCCTAAATTTTTGTAGTATTTATCTTCTACCCTCTGGCACATACTTGTCTTACTAGGGTATCCTTGGGTACCTGTTACTTCTTACAAACAAATCCTGTAAGCATAATGCCATCCTGTCATATGGGATGGTAAGATGATTAAGGTTCCTGCAGACTGAGTTGATGGCACAGAACCGGAGTTGACATCGTGCTAAGGCAATATGGTGAAGGTGTCCTGCTGCCCAGCCAGGGAAAAGCAAGTAGCTTTCTGTCTTCTCCGCCTGTTGGGATAGGAAAACACACACACACACACACACACACACACACACACACACACACACACACACACACACACACACACACAC
>NW_012153174.1:7636718-7665682 GCF_000956105.1 Propithecus coquereli
GTTTTTTGCAGTGGATCTACTCTCTACTCCCCAAATAACATTTTACAGTTTTAGGGTTTCTTAAAGTATGAAAGGTCATAATATATAATAGGGAAGTATTCTATATAGTGTTTGCAAAAAAAAAATGAGAGTACAAACTGTTACATACAATATATTTGCACATATAGTTAACAATTTTACTTGTTGATTGAGTCGAAGACATTACAAATGAAAATCGTAAGAGACTTATATGTTTATATTTTGTTTGCAGTATTTACACTTTTCAGTTTCTGTCTCTATAAAATAATTCTCTTTAACGAAAATGCACTATGTTCTGAGCATTTCTGAAGCATCCTTGAATGGGACTTTTGTCTCTTTCTCCTAGGAGGGAGTTTGGAAACTAGGTTGTTGAGGATGATTTGATAAAGGAGAGTCCGCTGGTTGAAGCCCAGCCTCTTTGTGTTCATATCAGCCTGTCTGCATACTGATGCCTAAGGTGACTGGTCTGCTGATGACTGTTGTTCAGTCACTTTTTATTTTTACTTATTTTTCTCCCCAAAAAACAAAAAAAAAAGTTTTGAAGATTAGCAGTGAATATGGCTTATAAAGCCAGCTCAGATCATTCTCTCTCTCTCTCTCTCTCTCTCTCTCTCTCTCTCTCTCTCTCTCTCTCTCTCTCCCTCTCTCCCCCTCTCTGTTTTGGGAAGAAGATGTTATATTGTCCATTTTTAAAGCATAACATGAAGGAGTTCTCAGTATGATTTAGTGCAGGCCTCAGCTGCTATCTCTTCCAGGGATTTTGCTGGAGGCTGGAGTTTCCCGACAGCCCTGACTGTGGAGAGGTGGAATGCAGCGCTGACGTCACGGCCGCTCCTGGGAATGTTTTGCATTCCTCTTCCTGGCAGTGGTCAGGTGGCTTCCAGCAAGAATGAAGGACAACAGCTTCCAAAGAAGAAAAAAAAGAGAGGAGGAAAAGAACAGTTTATAATCAAAGTGTTGTGGGGGAGGCACTTTTATTTTGAGCCAAATTGAAATTAGAACCAGATGTCTTGGATTCTGGTGCTGCATGAATGTTAAATACATTTATTAATGACTGAAATAGCTGAGCTATTTGGCTTTTTACTGAATTTAAATCTTGAAACACTCTTTAAGAATTATGGAAAAACAACTTCTTATAATTGACATTTTAACTATGAAAGCAGCTTTGTGAGTGTAAAATCGAGGACCCTAATGAATTGGCTCTGTAATTAAAGTACAGGCTGTTTTAAGGTCTGTTAATCTTCTGAAAAGTCATTTCTGAAACATAAAATCTCGGTAATCCATTAATATATCTTGTGCTGTTCAAATAAATTTAAGCCAATCATTAAGGAGAGAGGTAAACTTTATTTTAGCATCTGCTACAGAATGTTTTTTCTCAAAATATTTACATTTCCAATGATATTTATGTCTGTACATTTTGCTCAAACTAGCTATTCAGAACAAAACTTAGCAGATTTTTAATGTAACAAAAGTTTTGCCACAGTGATACCACACACACACACACACACACACACACACACACACACACACACATCAGATCACTAGCTGCATGCCAGATAAGGGGATGCTTTGATTTGTTCTATTAGAAACTATATCTGGATCAGCAACTGGAGCTGCTTCCTGATTAAGTTGTGGTAATCCACTGACATTCTCAAAGACCTATTTGTCTTGTGCATAGGCCTGACACATACAAAAAGAGATGCAATAGAAGTCACCACCCTGCACCTTTCAAGTCTCTGATGGTGGCATTAATCTTGGTGATATCCCCAAGAGATGCAGTATTGCTTTCTGTTGTTATTGTAGCAGAGAAGAGAAGTTTGGAAGCTTCTCTTTAGCTCTTCTAATCATAACAATGCTCATTACATAAGTCAAGGTACAAATGTGGAAATTCTGCCTATGTGTGAGTATATATTCCCTCTGTAAACTCAGGTCCCAGGCAGGTAATCATAAGACAGACTCCATTTGTGTCTGACACCTGTGAAGCCTTCCCCCTGACCAACAGGACACAGAGCTATTGAGTCCTCAGGTATCAGCATGAACTCAGGGACAACATCCGATAAATGCTGAAAGGTCTGGTTATTTCCCTTTCTTCTCAAAAGTAGCTGCACATCCTTTGGGAATAGGTAGAGGGAAGATTTAAATTACATGATTACAATACTGTTGAAGAGTTCCTTCAGTTAGAGGCTCTAGGCCCCTAGACTGACTTGGGCTGGACCAAGAAGAATGACTGTTGAAGCTGTTGCACAGGATCATACCTGCTTCTGTCACTTGACCTACAGATCAGATCAGTTTCCTGGGCCTCCCTGCTATTCTGGTCCTACAAACCCCCTAATTAACTTCCCGCCACCAAATACCCCTGTCACTTGGGCCCTCCTGCTTATTATGTTCACTGGACCTCTCTTGCCTTGGGACACTAAACTCTGCTGTTGCAGCTGTCTCTGACCCTTGTGGACATCAGGAACCTCCGAGACAGCATCTGCAACGCTGACCTTCCTGTCCAGGGCCTCCTGGGGGTGTAGTTACGAGATGGATAAATCTCCCTGTGTCTTTATTTTCACGTCTGTATTTTATCAACACATTTCTGACATCTAGGTATTCTGATTCCAGGATGCTGTTAATAGTATGCGGAAGGTAGAAACTTTAAGTTATTTTGTTTTAGGGCCCAGGAGATTGCCATTTATAGACTGATATATTTTGGCAACTGTGACAAATTCCCAGTGTTATACTTTGGATATCTGTCACTAGTAACAAATTACAGCATCTAACAGACAAAAGCAAGTCAAAAAACTTCTCAGAGTACTTTCATATTTATATTATTATTTCCTCTTCAGATTACCTCCTGGTATTGGTAAAAATAGATTCTTACAGATAAGGAAGCAGATTCAGAAAAAGTAATTAGCTTTTCTGGAGGCAGAACTAGGTCTAGAACATATACTTCATGACTTCTTGTGCTCTTTCGTACAACACAACACCTTAGTGTCATGTGGATGTGTGCATGCATATGATATGGCACACACATACCACCCATGCGTGCACACACACACACACACACACACACACCCTTCTCTATCCAGAAAGTATAATTGTGTCATGTTAAATGTTGATGCTTTTAACAGCAGTGTATATTATTAAGAAACTCAAATATAGCAATTTTTTTTTTTTTTGGTTTGGATGAATATAAAATCTGCATTTTGATTTTATCTGTAATCATTACTTGCAATCGTGGTATTTTTTTCTAAAAATTCTCACCTTAAAAGTTGCCCAAACCCAATTCATGAAGGAATCTTCAGTATCATTATAAACCAAAGAAATATAAATTAAGTATCTTGGCCAAGCATTATATGTCAATTATATGCGCAGTTATGTGTGTACAACACACGTGGCTGACAAAGTTACACTACAATGCGTCTGCTGAAATTTCTGTCCTGTAATTGAGTACAGTTCTTTTGGAAATCAGTATGATAGTATGTAGCAAATGTCATAAGAAATTGCGTACTCAATCTAGATATCCATGCCTACAAGTTTATTCTAAGGAAATTATTTAACAGAAACAAAAATAATTATGTACATAAAGTGTTTTTTGCAGTGGATCTACTCTCTACTCCCCAAATAACATTTTACAGTTTTAGGGTTTCTTAAAGTATGAAAGGTCATAATATATAATAGGGAAGTATTCTATATAGTGTTTGCAAAAAAAAAATGAGAGTACAAACTGTTACATACAATATATTTGCACATATAGTTAACAATTTTACTTGTTGATTGAGTCGAAGACATTACAAATGAAAATCGTAAGAGACTTATATGTTTATATTTTGTTTGCAGTATTTACACTTTTCAGTTTCTGTCTCTATAAAATAATTCTCTTTAACGAAAATGCACTATGTTCTGAGCATTTCTGAAGCATCCTTGAATGGGACTTTTGTCTCTTTCTCCTAGGAGGGAGTTTGGAAACTAGGTTGTTGAGGATGATTTGATAAAGGAGAGTCCGCTGGTTGAAGCCCAGCCTCTTTGTGTTCATATCAGCCTGTCTGCATACTGATGCCTAAGGTGACTGGTCTGCTGATGACTGTTGTTCAGTCACTTTTTATTTTTACTTATTTTTCTCCCCAAAAAACAAAAAAAAAAGTTTTGAAGATTAGCAGTGAATATGGCTTATAAAGCCAGCTCAGATCATTCTCTCTCTCTCTCTCTCTCTCTCTCTCTCTCTCTCTCTCTCTCTCTCTCTCTCTCCCTCTCTCCCCCTCTCTGTTTTGGGAAGAAGATGTTATATTGTCCATTTTTAAAGCATAACATGAAGGAGTTCTCAGTATGATTTAGTGCAGGCCTCAGCTGCTATCTCTTCCAGGGATTTTGCTGGAGGCTGGAGTTTCCCGACAGCCCTGACTGTGGAGAGGTGGAATGCAGCGCTGACGTCACGGCCGCTCCTGGGAATGTTTTGCATTCCTCTTCCTGGCAGTGGTCAGGTGGCTTCCAGCAAGAATGAAGGACAACAGCTTCCAAAGAAGAAAAAAAAGAGAGGAGGAAAAGAACAGTTTATAATCAAAGTGTTGTGGGGGAGGCACTTTTATTTTGAGCCAAATTGAAATTAGAACCAGATGTCTTGGATTCTGGTGCTGCATGAATGTTAAATACATTTATTAATGACTGAAATAGCTGAGCTATTTGGCTTTTTACTGAATTTAAATCTTGAAACACTCTTTAAGAATTATGGAAAAACAACTTCTTATAATTGACATTTTAACTATGAAAGCAGCTTTGTGAGTGTAAAATCGAGGACCCTAATGAATTGGCTCTGTAATTAAAGTACAGGCTGTTTTAAGGTCTGTTAATCTTCTGAAAAGTCATTTCTGAAACATAAAATCTCGGTAATCCATTAATATATCTTGTGCTGTTCAAATAAATTTAAGCCAATCATTAAGGAGAGAGGTAAACTCTATTTTAGCATCTGCTACAGAATGTTTTTTCTCAAAATATTTACATTTCCAATGATATTTATGTCTGTACATTTTGCTCAAACTAGCTATTCAGAACAAAACTTAGCAGATTTTTAATGTAACAAAAGTTTTGCCACAGTGATACCAACTCTGCAATAATATATGCAACAGAAAAATGGACAGTAATTGAGTCTAATTTAAACTTTATGTTTTTCTTCCAGCAACTGAAGTACCTTTGTTCAAATTCACTGTGCTGGTTTAGCTAACCACAATCTGTGTGTCTGTATTTTAAAATAAAATATTATACTCTTTTTTTTTTTTTTAAAACTGACGTCTTTCAATAGATTTTCACTTATTTTGATGTAACAGCAGTTACATTAACAACAGTTGTCCGGTTTGGGTGCAATCTGTTTGAATTCTTCCTGTTATACATTGAAATGGAAAGTTGGCTTCCTGTTGTAGGTCATGTTGCTGGTGAGGAATTTCCAGAAATGTGGAGAAATGCTGACTCATAGTATACAGTGGACTGATCCAGTGACAGTAGGGTTTGAGGGGGTTTTTGAGCTCTTGGCTAAAGTAAGCGAAATATGTGACTGTAATGTTCTTTTTATTTTTAGATGTAGGGGTGGGGGTGGAGGAGAGATGGTTGCTTGGGATGGGATCCTTTGCTAATAGCTTTAAAATGGCTAATAGTTCTAGGGTTAGATGTGTGTCTAAATGTATGTTTTCCTACGGTCTATTATTAGAATTTGGAAAACAGCTTGTTTTTTGCGATCTTCATCTACCGTTGTTCTTCTCTGCCTCCTGCCCACAGGTGAACCCCGTGGCTCCTTAGGCTGGGTGATGACTCAGTCAGGGGCTCCATAACCGTCAGTCACTAGTGCTTACACTTAGGGGATCACTCCAGAAAAAGGTCCAAGGTATTGCACCTTTTACATCTGTGATTAGAAACCCCTGGACCTAATAATAATAAGAATTTACTAGAAATTTTAAATATTAGCTGGCAGGCTTTGTTGCCTTTAATGTACGTGCCTGGCATTGACCTGAATATTTTACATTTGTTAAATTGTCTGAATCTGAAATTACTGATGGAGATTTCGTTCTTGTTCATTTGGTATAAAAATGACTGCTGGATTAGGTAGGGGAAGGGACTTTCTATGACAAAAACTCACCTCTGGTCTCATAAAGTTAATATATCCCAAATGTATTCTTCCTTCAGTTCCACAAACACTTGCTGAGTAACTGCTCTGTGTTGGTGCTGAGGACACAGAGAAAAGGAAGATGTGCTCCTTGTTCTCTGTTTGAGGGGAGGGAGGCCAGTGCAGGGATGTCTGTACGTATGTATGGATAGTATCGCTTCACAGCTGCTGCAGCAGAAATCTAAGGGACAGTGAGGCACAGAGGAGGGCATGCTCAAGTCTGTGCCGCAGTCCATGGGAGTGGTTTCTTCTGGTGTGATTCTGAAGCTCTCAGAGTTGCTGCTGAGTGAAAGTAATTTGAATAGGAAATGTTAGGAGAAACATAAAAAATGGAAAACAGAATCTAATGAGAAAGATGAGGGAAATATAAATATATAGGTGATAGATATTCAGGCTTCCTACAAGGAAAAATAAACAAATGTAAACAGTAAGTACACTGCAAGTTATATTTGTATGTGCTTTGAGGCCACCACGCAGAATGCATGGCATCTGTTTCCCTGGCATCTGTGAGTGCTGTCAAAGCTGTGCTTGCCCAAGAGGCCATCGGGCCTTTCTGCGTCTGCAGTCTGCCTTCTCATACAATGCTGGAAAATTTGAATAGCCATAAGGAATCACAAAAATCATAGATCACCATTTTAAAACTATTTTTTGGTATCTTTAAAGGTTGATAAAAGGAAGAACACATCTTGCTCTTACACAGAGGCCCCACGTGGGGGGAGTGGGGACCATGCCGTGGAGGTTGAACCTGCACGTCTGACACCCACCAGCCCTAGTCGTAATGCTGGTGTGCTCTCTGACAATAAGCCCCTCTCTTGACTTTTATGTCTACCTGTTTCTTTTGCTAAAAGGTGATTAAGAAACCAGTGACCTGTTTTGGTCCTTATAAGGAATTATTAACAGAGTTAAACTCATATTTCAAAATATCAGGTATCGTTCTCTGCTTTTTTAAGTGCGTGTACTTTGAAAACTTAGCAAAGAAGAACCTTGTCGACAACTGCCTGGTGTTCTGCATGAGAATCCAGTGAGCACAGACGTGTGGTCACCCTCAGCTTTGATGTCCACGTGTATAGGGAGGACCGAAAGTGATGAGGGGCACGTAGGGCCTGTCACACTGTCCCCAAGGACTCTTGGGAAGTGTCACAATCCCCTTGAGTGGGCAATCTACAAATATCAGGGCCAGAATAATTACATATATGTTTCTATAATAGCAGTTACAGGGCTTTATTGTATTTATGTGCTTTTTGTCTATTCCCAATTACTTTATGAAATTCTAGGTACTAAATTCTCTAAACTATTTTTCTATGCACATATCGTAAAGTATATAGATATTTAATATATCTGTTGACTGAATATATGAAATTGCTCTCCTTTGAGGCAGAATACATTTCCTCTGTAAGCTTTCATATGTTTATACACATAGTCCATGGACACTTTTTAAAAAAATTGTGGTAAAATATACTTAATATATAATTTACCATTTTAACCATTTTTAAGGGTATATGTATATTCAATAGTATTAGCTACCTTCGTAATGCAGTACAACCATTACCACTATTCATTTTCAGAACTTTTTCATTATCCCAAACGTAAACTCAATACCCATTAAAAACCAACTCCCTATTTCCACCAGTGCTGGCTAACCTCTATTCTACTTTCTGCCTGTATAAATTTGCTTATTTTAGGTAACTCACATAAGTGAAATCATATGACATTTATTCTTTTGTGTCTGACTTATTTCACTTAACATAATGTTTTCAAAGTTTATCCATGTTATAGAGTATATCTGAATTTCCTTCCTTTTTTAAGGTTGAGTAATATTCCATGGTGTACATATTCTGCATTTTGTTTATCCATTCATCTGTTGTTGAACATTTGATTTGTTTTTACCTTTTTGCTATTGTGAATAATGCTTCTGTGAATGTAAGTGTACACCTATCTGTTTAGTTCCTGCTTTCAATTCTTTTGGCTATATGCCTAGGAGTGCAATTACTGGATTATATGGTAATTCTCTGTTTAACTTCATAAGGAACCACCATATTGTTTTCCATAGAGGCTGCACCATTTTATATTCCCACTAGCAATGCATGAGGGTTCCAGTTTCTCCACACTCTTACCAACACTTGTTATTTTTTGTTTTTGATAATTGCTATCCTAGTGGGTATAAAGTGATAATAGTGGTTTTGATTTACATTTTCCTAATAAATCATGATGTCAAGCACATGAAACACTTTTAAATTCTGAAATATCCTCAGTACAAACATTAGTCACTATTACCTACAAAATAAATGTGTACAACAAAGATGCAGAGTTCCTCATCAATCCTTTTCTACTCCAATACCAGCCTCCCCATGCCCGTAAACACCAGTTGCTTGCAGTGAGGTGCAGATCCATGACCTCAGGGCCCTCTAGGACCATTGCTCTCTGTGTGCTCAGGGAAAAAGAGTGAGCTCTCCTCTAATTAGTCCCTTTCTAAAATATTCTTTTGCTATATTTGTATCAAATTCATTAGGTATCCAAAATGATTATGTTCACTTACATTGATTTTAGTTTTCTCAAGAAAAAAATCCAAGCTTTTAATCTAAAAATAATCTAAAACTAAATCTAATGATATGTAGGCATTAAATAATTAGACAAGAATGGTTTATGGAATTATTACTCATAGTGAGGACATCTTGTAATCATGAAATCAATGAAATGTTTGCTTATTTTCATGGTTTCATTATTTATATTTAATTGTTTAATCCATCTGAAATGTATTTTGGTGCATCATATGAAGTAGGGATCAATTTTAATTTTTTTCCAGATAATTTTTATCAGCATTACTTTCTAATTAATTTTCCCCCACTGATTTTAAATGTTTCACTTATCGTATACTGTATTCCTATACATCACAGCATCTGTTTTTTGCCTCTATATTTCATTTTGTTGATAGCTGTCCTTTTTCATTCTAATCTTTTTAGCTAAACTAATATAATATACTTTTTCTGTAGTTAGAATTTTTACTTTAAATTCTCTTTAAAGGTTGCCATTATTAATTTTTTAAAAACATTTTTTAAGTAATTATAGACTATTCAGTGAGCATTTATTCTCCACATGAAAAAGTGTACCAGTAACAGTTCACAGATACATTGGTCTGGCAGGAAAGCCAAGCAGCTTAAGTTCCAGTTTCACCCCATGCTACATGCAGGCATGCTACAAGTTCTGGTGTGTTCTTGTGATGTCTTCATCACTAAATTCAGGAACTTATAATAGAAATTAAATTGTAGAACCTCCTGCTCCATCTAGTTGGCTGGGACATTCTCGCGAGTAGTAACTGTTTGCCTTGCTTGGGCTTCACCTAATCATCATTGTTAGAAGAGTACAAATGTTTATAGCATTTCCTTTTTGAAACAAATATTTCTATAATGATTTATGATGTTTTCTCTTTATTTGATCAAGAAATGTTATGGTGGTTCTATTACTTGTTCAGACACTGTGTCTAACGCAGTTGGAAGCACAGCTGCCCCCTCACCAGAACCTCGTGTCTGATGATGGTCACTTGCTGGAACTGGGGTGATAGTGCATTATATTATGTCACTCAAGCCTTATGTTACTTTTAAAGTCTTATGTTAGCAAGATGAAAAGACATGAATAATTGGTGAAACCTTTGAAAGCCAAGCCCAAAGATTCCTGTAAAGAACTGTAGATTGGAATTAATGTAATAATGCCAAGTACATATGAACAAGAAAATGACAGAGTGGACAATTCTCTGACCTGGCTACGTGTTCTTGTAAGCTGTGTAACAAAGTTTAAAAAAGATGGATGCTTGTTTATACCCAATAAGAAGTTGGCAAAAATATATGAGATTATAAATATAGATTTATATTCACTATTATTTCTTAAATAAGCCTTGCCCTAAATTATTGTCTTACTTCTTGCGTGTATGAATAATTTACAAATGGTTTACCGGGGACATGATCTTAAAAATTTTAAAAATAAAGTATGTGATCAGTTTCAAAAACAACTGAACTAGTCATCAAGCATAGAGTCTGACAGAAATTCCACCTCTTGCTATTAGACTTAAGCCAATGGTATGGCGCAAATTGATCCTGATTCCTGTGCGAGGAAGAGGAGTGGGTACCAACGGTCTTATAACCTGAACTTCATAAATAATATAGTCTCATTGCATGGACTTTGTGGAGTATCTATTACTTGATTCTCAATTATATTTGTTTCTCAGTTTTCCTGAAAAATTCTAAAAGGGAATTTTAGAGCCTTTTGTAACGTGGATACAAAAATATTTTATAAGCACTGTACACATTCCTATATTGATCAACTAGCTTGTTAATGATCCGCTAGCACGTTAATGATCAATTTAACATGTGTAAGCCTCATGGGTGGTAAGGACCTCTTCTGTTCATTTTTTTCTTCCTTTTGGAAATAGTACAAATTGAGGGCGAGCATGGTGGCTCACGCCTGTAATCCTAGCACTCTGGGAGGCCAAAGTGGGAGAATCGCTTGAGGTCAGGAGTTCGAGACCAGCCTGAGCAAGAGTGAGACCCTGTCTCTACCAAAAATAGAAAAAAATTAGTGGGACATGGTGGCATGCACCTATAGTCCCAGCTACTCAGGAGGCTGAGGCAGGAGGATCGCTTAAGCCCAGGAGTTTGAGGTTGCCGTGAGCTGTGATGATGCCACTGCACTCTACCTGAGCAACAGAGTGAGACTCTGTCCAAAAAAAAAAAAAAAGAAAGAAAGAAAGAAAGTGGTACATATTGAGTGTTTTATATGAATTGTACAAAACTTGAATTGTTTGGTTTTATTCTTGTATCAGGCAAGTTCCAGGAAGTCTGGCTAAAGATTATTTTGTTTTTTCATTTTAAAATCCAGCCTTAAGAATCTTTTTACCCTGAATTTTTGTCTCTCAGCCCCTGAGCTGATTCCCACCCCTCATAGTCTAACCTTTGGCAGCCCCAGACAGTGTGCTATAGAGGGAATGACGATTTTTAACTTACTCCTTTCAAAAAGAAGGTAAACATATTTAATGCTTTGTGCAGGTTATTTCTTTTATTCCTTAGCATAATGTAAGGAAGCCATTATTACTGTAAATTTGTAGATGAGAAAACTGAAATCAGATTAAACAATTTGCTAAATGTCCCACAACTAGCAGATCACAAAGCTGTGTGACACTGGGCATGACTTCAGAAAAGAGCCCCATCTTGTAGTCTATAGATGAAAGTAGGTATTGTTGATGATCCTGAGAAAATATAAACAAATTGGATGAGGCTGAAAGAATTTTCCAGGGATGTGGCTCCAGAACCGTGACCTTCCCCTTTGTGGTAACAGAGTGACCTTGTCCTGCCACTCAGTATGGCTTCTGTATAAACGTGGACATAGCTTTGCTCTAAAGAAAAGTTAAAAGGTTTCACTTCTTAGAGGAAAATGCATGTGTAGCATTTCGAGAATGAATGTTGCATCCAAGTCATCTGACAACAGAGAGGCTTCTAAGAGTGGAGTGTCAAATCAGAGGCAGATTGGATAGAATCCCCTTATGTCTCTGAAGCCTTTCTTGTTTCTAGGGGGCTGGCTCCAAGGAAAAGTTGATAACCTCATTCAGTTTTCCCATAGAGAGTTAATTGGAGATGCTTTGACTAATAAACTAGTAATAACCATGTTTCACATTTCTTCCTTTCCTTACAACTTTCTCCTTAAGAACAAATAATTAAAACCAGAAATTTCTGTCTTAGGTATTATGGGATATGTGTGGATATAAATGAAAAAAATACAGAAACTACAAGGAGGATACCAGAGACAATATCCAGACATTTTGTTGTGGTTCTAATAGAGTAGAGATCCATTTTGCATTTGGAAGCATGCCACCTAGTTTCTGGAGGTGGAAATATACTCACCAAGATAGGAGAGTATTTTGTGTTAATGACGGATGTTCCTAGTTCTTAGAAATACATGAACAGGAGAAAAATAATTGTAGTACTAAAGGGACTGTCCTATTCCCTGTTGGGCTCTGCTGTCTTTGATGGAGCTTGTGTTTTGACTCTCTGGTTTCTGCAACATCCATTATAAATACATGACTATTTACCCACGTGTGTTTTCCTTTGCGTGGTCTCTTTCCCTAACTCTGTGAAGAAAATAACTTTTAAAATTCATTTATTTTCTCCATTTGGTTGTCAGTAGCAAGAAAGGTTGCTGAAGGATTAGACCAGCGTAGAAATAGGAAGGGCCTGTGACCTCAAAGGGAAAAGGGAAGTTTCCATGTTGTAGCTGCTGGCATGACCCTAGACTGAGTGATTCCCTGACACTCGCCTCCTATAAAGGTTGGTTAAGGTACAAATGTATTCATATCAAAAATCACAAAATATCACTGTGTCATTTATGCAATATTCTATTGCTTTGCTCTTTTAAAAAAATAAAAGTAGGAAATATTTATTGCATTTTTAAAATGTGGTTTTAAAATCTATTAGTTTTGAGTCCTAAAAATGTTTTATTTACTTGTTTTCTGGATAGATGTTTTCTTTTTCTTTTCTTTTTTAATTTTTAAAGAGAGGGGGCTCTCGCTCTGTTGCCCAGGCTCTAGAATACGGTGGCTCTTTACAGGTGCGCTCCTACTGCTGATGAACATGGAGTTTTGACTTGTTCCATTCCGACCTGGGTTGGTTCACCCCTCCTTGGGCAACCTGGTGGTCCCCTAGCTCCCAGGATGTCACCATATTAATGCTGAAGTTAGTGCAGACACCCAATCAGCATAGCAAACTACAGCCCAGGACTCCTGGGCTCAAGCGATTCCCCTGCCTCAGCCTCTCCAGTAGCTGGGACTACTGTACACGCCACCATGCCCAGCAATAGATTTTTTTCCTTAGGTGGTAGAATTCTGTTTCTGAGAAAGCTCTTTGTTATGCATTATTTGTGAAATCCGTGCCAACTTGCTGTTTCTGCCACATTTTTTAAAAGCAACATTTTAAATAAAGATTTAAAGTTTTTAAAAATAAGTTTTTCTTTTAGAATTTGAACTTTAATATTATTTTGTTATGTTTTCAACTAAATTCTGTTTTATGAGCTTTTTGGTATTTATTGAAAACCTGTTTAGTTTTACTTGACCTTAACCAGGTCAACAAGACTGAGGCATTGCCCAGAGGTGGTCTCTAGTGGGATTATGGCCACAGATCTCAATTCTGCGGCCAAATTGGACCAGTGTGGACCACGACCCTGGCTTGGGAAAAAGATACATTTTCACAGAGGTTTGAAGACTGTGTGCACTTTAGGGGAAAAGACCAACTGAATGCAGAGGGTGAAAAGTTGTAATTAACACTTCAGATTTTTAAAAGCCCTTCAGTCTTAAACAAACCACCTCAAGTCATACAGCAGCTGAGTTCTGTCTTCAGTGTCTGCATCCACACCAGTTGGCGTTGCAGGCCACACTGGATCACAGGAGCAACCACAGTACATGTAGGCCTGCCCTCTTCTCTCTTTGTTGTGTTCTGAGAGCTTCTGAATGCCTCTCAGATTTTTCTTTTAATGGTAATAACAGCATGATCAGCCCACAGCCTTCTCAATAACAAGTGCTACTTCCTCAGGACAACAGAAGTATGGTATATACCATTACATAATCTAGTTTCTCTGATGATAAAATTTTAGATTTGAGAGCTGTTGTGAAGTCTTCTGCAGAACCACCGGCCTCTCTGCTATCCTGCACTGGGTGAAGAGTTGGCAGCTTTGTGCACACACCCCGTGAAAAAACACAGTGACAGCCAGACTAAAGTGTCCTGAAGTGTCAGCATATATCTGACATGGGTTTAATTCACGATACTGAGCTCCTAGTGCTAGAAGTTATTTTAGAGATGAATTATTTGATATTGACACCTGAGTCGGGTTACCAATAAAATAGAGGGTACCCAGGTAAATGTGAATTTTAGAAAAACTACAGGGCATACTTGCACCAAAAAATTATTCATTGTTTATCTGAATTCGCATTTACCTGGGCATCCTGTATTTTATTAGGTAAATCAGGCAACTCCGTACCTGAAGATTATGTAAAATATTAAGAATTTACATAAAGTATTATCATTCTGTAGATGAGAAATATTCTCCCCTTCTTATTCCTCACCTAAACCTCTCAGTTTAGGAAGCCTGTACTTCATCATTTCTTCTATGCTCTCCTCCCCTACATGTCTAGATTAAAATATTTGTATCTGGCATGCAGTTCACTGTTTCACGTGCCTAACTGCAATCCCTTGGTTGCTTGTAGTTGCAGTACCATTTTGATAAGGCCAGCCATGGGCAGCAGGTCCTGACCTCTTCTGACCCACCCCTAGACGCTCTTGCCATTTGTGTGTGTTCCTACTCAGGGCCCTGTGACAGCCCAGCCAGCTTGAGGCAGGAAAAACAGGCACGCAAACCTGGCAGAGATCAGGGGGTGCCTGGGCCAAAGTATGTGACTGTCCTAATTCTCTCTCAGGATCTCAAAGCATTTTCATATTAAGTTATTCAAGTGACCTAGAGAACAAGAGGGGAGTTGTGATGTCAGAGAGAGCTCAGAGGTTAGAAGGGAATTGGAAGAATTAAGTAATTACTAATATGTTCTAAGACTTAGTATCCAAAGGAGAAAGAACAGAGCCAAGAATTTCTACTAAGAGTGATGGTTATAGGAATTCAGACATTTTCTACAAAGCGTTTCTGATATAATTTAGTAAACTTTGGTGATTTGGGAAGATCTTTTGGAGAAGGAGGCTTATATTTCCAAAGGACTTCATGAAAGGTGTAAAGGCCACGCTGTGAATTAGGGATGACACACCCTGTTTTGAATTGGATTTCCTGCTAGTTCTGATCGGAGGCATTCTTCCCGGACTAGGGTGAATTCAGTTCCAGTGTTTGCTTGTAAAACTGAATCCAGTCATTGTATTTGCAGTTTGGCTTCCTGCCTGTTATTAAAGTACAGAGCAAACTTCAGCTAGTTACTCCCTATGGTTCTGTGTGCTCCATAAAGAGCAGGGAAAGGAAAGGGGAAAACCCAAGGGGTGACCGAGTTCATTTGCACACCATGCCAGAGGGCAGCTGCCTGCTGCCTGTGGTCACATGACTCTGTGGAGAACCCTGATATTCCATTTACCGGAATAGGAGACAGCCTTTTCAAAAAAATATCTAGTCTGTCTCTTTTTATAGTCTAGTTTTGGCATCACCAGCCAGATAACTTACTGGCGGCTCTTACTTTAACAAATGTAGGTGTAAATTTAGGAGATTTTATGTTTCTGCCTCTTTCCAAAGTTTTGTATATGAAGAAAGAATTTCTATAAAAAGAGATCACAAGGCAGGGTGGTGGCACTGCTGGCTAAGACCTGACTGTGCCCACTGAGTTGTCCTGGAGAGAACACTGGGTTGTGTACACGGCCGTCTGGATTTATGGGAAGTCTGTGTGGCTCACCCCTTCTCCCTGGAGTTGTAGAAACTGGGATGTAGTTTGCTCAGTGTAATTCCAGCAGCCCCATGAAGACACCTGGTAAAACCCAGCAGAATGTGGCACCGACCTGCATGTCCTCAGGAATCGTGTGTCAGAGTCATTTTCCTGGGTTAAACTTAAAGCCTCTGAATTGGGGAAGGGACAGAAAGGAAGGATGGTCTGCTCTGGGGCTGTTCCCACATTGGGGTGGTGTCATCTGGTACGTGAATAAATATCAATACATGTTGAGTTTACTATTCTCAAAGAGCAGAGTTGTGCTACCTTGCTGTTATTTTATAAGGTGCCAAGAGAGAAATCAGAAAATTTAAGACGTGGATTTTGGTGAGGTGGATTTTGGTCACAGGGAGCCTATGGTCTTTTATTGGCTAGAAGCCTTAAAAATCAGCTAACTGTCATATAGTGGCAGACCATGAGCAGAAAGAGAAAAAACGAGTTCCCACTTCTTGAATGTTTTATGGAGATGGCTGCCTCATATTCAGAGGAGCTAAATGTACAGAAATGAAACTGCTGAGATTCCCAAAGCTGACCGCAGGTGCTGCTGGGATGGTGGTGACCGAACATCCAGGAACTCTAACAAGACAGTGTTCCAAGAGGCCAAAATGAAGCAACCATGAAGCAGGAGTTCTGACTTCCGATTTCTGGTCAGGCATGTAAGGAAGCAGCTTGGAAGTCGTCATTCCTGTCTTCACAACAACACAAAAAAAGCTGAACAAACTAAAAATCAGTACTTACTAGTTACATCAGAGAATTGAGGTCATAGGACAAACCACTGCTGCCAAAATTGGAGTGAGAAATAGGCGGATAGAGAGAATCACAGCTTCCCAGAGCAAAAGAACAGGAACTGGAACAAATGCCAGGGTAGGAAAATTTAAATTAATTGACAAATTGCCAGATGCTCAGTATAGACAAGCTTGAAAGTTACAAATTCCAGGGGCCCAGTCTTTGAGGGGGATGGCGGTGGGCCGGTGGGTTCATTTTGTGAGTTTTACCTCTAGGAACCCTACCAGGTTCTCACTGTGAAGATCAGAGAAAAGTCCCCTTGTGCTTCCAGCAGGGAGGAGGAGAAAGGTAGCCATTTTAAAATATACCAGAGCATTCTGTTCTTAACTATGCCTGCCCTCAAAAGAAATTATTTTACCAGAGTCTAACCTATTGGAGTTTTATCAGAGCCCAGCTAGCCTGGGGGAAGGGAAACACCCAACTCCCTATCCTTCAGCCTTTCTGTCTTCCCTAAGGGGACAAGAAAGCTGAGAAGCACGCGAAGGTCACAGCCCAGAGGCACAGGCTCACTAAAGACAGACCTCTTTATAGGACCACAGAATGCCTCCCTCCACTACACCTTACCACCGTATGCTCAGGGATCCTGCATCATAACAGGAATTGCATGTCTCAGACCTTATTTAAGAAGGCTCTGGGAAACCCAAAGACAACAGGGAAGACAAAAACATGGACACTAGAGAAAATTTTAGCTTCTGAAAACACTGCAGCAAACAGTAAAGACAACCTAACTCCTAGCCAGATAAACCTCACACGAAAGATATATACACCTAAGTTCCTCTTACCCAGTGTATCATGTGTGACTTTCAACAAAAAATTACAGTTTGAAGAAACAGAGGAAGCATTAGAACCAGACTCAGATATTGTAGAGATGTTGCAATTAATTATACTGGGAATTTTTGAAATACCTAAGATTTATGTGCTAGGAGCTCTAAAGAGAAAAGTGGACAACATGCAAGAACAAATGGGTAAGCAGAGAGATGGAAACTCTAGGAAAGAATCAAAAGGAAATGCTAGAAACAAAAAATATCCTAACAGGCCGGGTGCGGTGGCTCACGCCTGTAATCCTAGCCCTTTGGGAGGCCGAGGCAGGCGGATTGTTTGAGCTCAGGAGTTCGAAACCAGCCTGAGCAAGAGCGAGACCCCGTCTCTACTAAAAATAGAAAGAAATTAATCAGACAACTAAAAATATATAGAAAAAATTAGCTGGGCATGGTGGCGCATGCCTGTAGTCCCAGCTACTCGGGAGGCTGAGGCAGGAGGATCGCTTGAGCCCAGGAGTTTGAGGTTGCTGTGAGCTAGGCTAACGCCACGGCACTCTAGCCTGGGCAACACAGTGAGACTCTGTCTCAAAAAAAAAAAAAAAAAAATACATAACAGAAATGAAGAATGCCTTTGGTACGTGAGTACACTGGACATGGACCCTGAAAGAAAGAGTGAGCTGGAAGAACTGTCAGCTGAAACTTCCAAAACTGAAATACAAAAACAAAAAAGAATGAAAAAAATGGAACATAATACCCAAGGACTGTGGGTCAATAGTGAAAGATGTCCATGTAGTGGGAATGTAAGAGGAGAAGAAAGAAAGGAACAAAAGAAATATTTGAAACAATATAATGACTGAGAATTTTTCAAAATTAATGATATATACCAAGCTACAGATACAGGAAGCTCAGAGAACACCAACCAGGATAAATAAAATCTATACCTAGGCGTGTCATATTTAGTAGACAAAGAAAAAATTCTTGAAAGAAACCAGAGCGGAAGGCAGCAGAAACACTACCTATGGACAAACAAGGATAAAAATTGTATGAGACTTTTCTTCAGAAATCATACAAACAAGAAGGTACAGTGAAACATTTAAAGTATTGAAAGAAAAAACTCACCAACCTAGAATCCTATATCTTAGTAAAAGTATCCTTGAAAAGTAACAGAAATAAACAGTAGCTCATACAAACAAAAACTGAGGGAATTTGCTGATAGTAGTAAAGCTGCTTTGCAAGAAATGTTAAAAGAAATTCTTCAGAAAGAAGGAAAATAATATAGGTTAGAAACTGAGACCTGTATAAAAAAGGAAGATCATTAGAGAAGGAAGAAATAAATGAAGGTAAAATAAAATCTTAATTGATCTAACAGTTTGTTTAAAAGAATAATCACAATAATATATTCAGTTATTATATCTCATGTATCAGTAAAATGAATGATAGCAATGTTATAAGGGATGCGATGGAGGAATTTGGAATATTTTGTTGTTATAAGATATTTACCCTACCCGTGAGGTACTATAGTATTATTTGAAAGTAGACTTGAATTATTTGTAAATGTATGTTGCGAACTCAAAAGGAACCACTTAAAAAAGTGAAAAAGGAAGTACAGTCATACATCATTTAATGACAGATATACATTCTAAGAAATATGTCATTAGGTAATTTCATCATTATGCAAATACCATGGAGTGTACTTACACAGACCTGGATGGTTTAGCCTACTACACACCTAGTCTATACAGTGTAGCCTTTTGCTTCTAGGTTACACAGCTGTACAGCACGTTACTGTACTAAACACTATAGGCAATTGTAACTCAATGGTAAATATTTGTGTGTCTTAACATATCTAAACATAGAAAAGGGACGGTAAAAAATACAGTATAAAAGATAAACAGGCCAGGTGTGATGGCTCATGCCTATAATCCTAGCACTCTGGGAGGCGAAGGCAGGAGGATCGCTCGAGGTCAGGAGTTCGAGACCAGCCTGAGCAAGAGCAAGACCCCATCTCTACTAAAAAAAAAAAAAAAAAATAGAAAGAAATTAGCCAGACAACTAAAAATATATAGAAAAAATTAGCCGGGCATGGTGGCACATGCCTGTAGTCCCAGCTACTCGGGAGGCTGAGGCAGGAGGATTGCTTGAGCCCAGGAGTTTGAGGTTGCTGTGAGCTAGGCTGATGCCATAGCACTCTAGCCCGGGCAACAGAGTGAGACTCTGTCTCAAAAAAGAAAAAAAAAAATAAACAGTGGCATACCTGTATAGGACACTTACCACAAATGGAGCTTATAGGACTGGAAGTTGCTCTGGGTGAGTCAGTGAGTGAGTGGTGAGTGAATGTGAAGTCTACTTACTGTACACTACTGTAGACTTTGGGCTGCACTAAATTTATAAAAAAAATTTTTTTTCTTCAATAATGAATTAACCTTAGCTTACTATAACTTTTACTTTATAAGCTTTTTAATTTTTTTAACTTTTTGAATCTTTTATAACACTTAGCTTAAACACATTGTACAGTTATACAAAAATATTTTCTTTACATCCTTATTCTATAAGCTTTTTTCCAATTTAAATTTTTTTTAATATTTTTTCTTACTTTTTAAACTATTTTGCTAAAAGCTAAGACACAAACACACACAGTAGCCTAGACCTACACGGGGTCAGGATCATCCATATCACTGTTTTCGCCTCCTCATCTTGTCCCACTGGAAGGTCTTCAGGGGCAGCAACAGGCATGGAGCTGTTATCTCCCAGGATAACAATGCCTTCTTCTGGATACCTCCCGAAGGACCTGCCTGAGACTCTTCTTTAGGAGGTATCACACCTTTAAGAAATATATCCATCGTGGTTTGTTTCTTTTTTTCATCATGGATTTGTCTGTAAGCAGATAATACACCATGAACATTCCTCTCTATTAATGAAAACCTTTAAGTGTTGGGACCCATGTTTTGAAACTTTTTAAAAAGCTTGTTGAGGTCTGTAAAACCTTCTGCTAAACCCTGTGAATTTTCTTGGGAGGAAGGTCTTCTTTTTCTTTTCCTGCATTTTCCTTTTCTGTTAGTTCTTCAGCTGTGCATTCCTGTTTCAGTTCCAACAGCTCCTTCTTAGTCAATTCCTGAGGACAGCATCACTTGTCAATAGGAATTTTTCAGCTCCATTGCAATCTTATGGGACCATTGTTGTATATGTGGTCCATCATTGATCAAAATGTCATTATATGACACATGACTGTATAATACATTAAGAGAGGAGAAAAAGTGGAATCATATAAAATGTCCAGTTAAAACCACAGGCAGAAAAAGTGGAATACAATAACAGAAACAAAGAACAAGAACAAAGAATAGTAAATAGATGGTAGCTATTAATCTGCCTATGTCAATAATCACTTTAAACGTTAGCAGTCTGTACCCTCTAATTAAAAGACAAAGACTATCAGAGTTGATTAAAAAAAGACCAAGACTCAACTATATGATATCTGTAAGAACTCCATTTTAAATATAAATACACAGATAAAAGTAAAGAGATGGAGAAAGAATATACCAGGCTAACATTATCAAAAAAAAGCTGGAGTAGCTATATTAATGTCAGACAAAGCTGACTTCGGAGCAAGGAAATTATCAGAGATAAAGAGGAGGGAGCATTACATAATGATAAAGGGGTCAGTTCTCCAAGAAGACATAACAGTCCTGAATGTGTATGTATATGACAGATTCAATATATAAGGCAAAAACTGACAGTACTGCAAGGAAAAATAGATGACTCCACTATTATAGTTGAAGACTTTAACACTCTTTTTATAAGTAATTGACAGATCCAGCAGGCAGAAATCAATAAAGGCATAGTTGAACTAAAACTACACTATCGATCAATTAGATCTAATTTACATTTATAGAATACTTCAACAACAGCAGAATATTCCTTCTTCTCAAGCTTACACAAAACATACACCAAGACAGACCACAATGGAATTAAATTAGAAATCAGTAGCAGAAAGATAGCTGGAAACCTCCAAAATACTTGGAGCTTAAACAGGTTTTTTTTTTTTTCTTTTGTTTTCTTTTGTTTTTTGAGACAGAGTCTTGCTTTGTTGCTGGGGCTGGAGTGCAGTGGCATCATCATAGCTCCCTGCAGCCTCAAACTGCTAGGCTCAAATGATCCTCCTACCTCAGGCTCCTGAGTAGCTGGGACTACAGGTGCACCCCACCACACCTGGCTAATTTTTACTATTTTTGGTAGACACAGGGTCTCACTCTTGTTCAGGCTGGTCTCAAACTCCTGACCTCAAGTGATCCTCCTGCCTGAACCTCCCAGAGTGCTAGTAGAATTATAGGTGTGAACCACTGCACCTGGCTGAAAATTTTTTTTAACCTCTGTGAAATAATTACTTTAACAACTATTTACTGAAATGCTATCATAGCAAAATAAAACTAGATACCATATGATAATAATAACAGACTCTCTTTTCATGACTAACTTTGTGATAGGCACTTTACAAGTGTTATCTTATTTAGTCCTGACACAATCCTATAATGTAAATAGTATTATTATTTTTATTTTACAGATGAGGAATCTGAGCTTTAGAAAGGTTAAGGAACTTGTCCATGGTCCTACTGGTAGTAAATGATTTGCTGGACCTGAAAGCCAGATCTGTCTGACTCTAGAACTCTTTATCTTTGTGGCTCCTTTAAAGTCAACCCATGGTTCTGCTCCCTGCCTGCGGAAATAATTGGCAAAATTCAATTATTCTGCTAGAAAGCAAAAATAACCAATTCTATCATTTGAGTGATGTGTAAAGAAAGGGAGAGGGCTCAATGTTTAAATTCTAAGCAGTATAAATCCTCACAAAAAAATTGTGCTCATACAAATATAATACAATCTTAATTGAGGAAAATGATCACCAAATAAAAGTGTCTACCAAAAAAAAGAAAAAGACAAAGAAGACTCAAGAGAAATTTTAAAATATTTTAACTTAAGTGAAAATGAAAATACAGCTTAACCAAATTTGTGAATTGCAGTGAAAACAGTGTAATTCAATTTATAGCATTGAATGTATGCAATAGAAAAAAAGACCTAAAATCAGTAATCTAAGCTTCCTCTTTAGGAAACTAGAAAAAGAAGAGGAAATTAAATCCAAAATAAATAGAAGAAACAAAATAATAAAAATTAGGCAGAAATCAGTGAAATTAAAAACAGAAAATCAATTGAGAAAATCAACAGAACCAAAGCTGGTTCTTTGAAAGATTAATAAAATTAATAACCCTCTAGCCAGTTTAAGAAGAAAAGAGAAAAGATATAATGCTGACATCAGAAGTGAAAGAGGAGCCATCACTACTGATCCCATGGACATTAAAAGGATAATAAAGGAATATTATAGAAATGTCTTTGCCCACAAATTTAATAACCTAGTTGAAATAGACCAATTTTTTTAAAGACACAATCTACCAAAACTCAAGGAGAAATAATCTGAATAGGCCTATATTTATTAAAGAAATTGAATCAATGATTAATAACCTCCCCAAATGGAAAGAACCAGACCGAGATGGGTTCACTGGTAAATCTGCCAAATATTTAAGGCGGAAATTATACCAATTCTCTACAATCTGATCTAGAAAATAGAAACAGAGGGTAATTCTAAGAGGCCAGTATTACCCTAGTACAAAAATCAAAGATAGTATAAGAAGGGAAAAACTACAGACCAATGTTTCTCATGAACGTAGATACATAAATCTTTGACAATATGAATAATTATCTACCACAACCAAGTAGGATTGTTCCAGGTATGCAAGACTAGTTCAACAATCAGAAACAATTAATGTTGTCCATGACACCAACAGGGTAAAGAAGAAAAATCATATGACCTTATCAATAGAGAAAAAGGATTTGACAAAATTCAACACCCATTCATGAAAAAAACTCCCAGCAAACTAGCAATAGAAAATGCTTCCTCAACTTGTTAAAGAACATCTACAGAAAAACCTACAACTAACATTATACTTAATGGTGAGAAACTAGATATGTTCCCATTAAGATCAGGAATGAGCCAAGTTGGCCCCTTTTGCCACTCACAGATTGTCTTTGTTTGCAAATGACAGAATTGTCTTTGTAGAAATCCTAGAGAATTGACAAAAAAAATCCCTAGACCTAATAAGGGATTATGGCAAGGTTACAGAATATGTTAATGTATAATAGTTATTTTCTTATATACTAACAATGAATAATTTGAGAATAAAAACACAATACCATTTACTTTGCATCAAAAAATCAAACAAGTATAAATCTATCAAAATATGTAAAAGATCTACATGCAGACATGTACAAAATTCTGGTGAAAGAAATCAAAGAAGATCTAAATAAATGGAGAGATATTCCAAATTCATGGATAGAAAGACTCAATATTGTTAAGATGTCAATTCTTCCCAATTTGATCTATAAATTCAATGTAATCCCAAGAAAAATGCTGCTAAGTTATTTCATGAGTATTGACAAACTGATTCTAAAGTTTATATGGAAATACAAAATACCTATAATAGCCAACACAATATTGAAAGAGAACAAAATCAGAGGACTAACATTATCTAACTTCAAGACTTAATGTTAAGTCTTCAATAATCAAGACAGTAATATAGGCAGAAGAATAGACAAATAAGTCAATAGAACAAACCACAGACTGGAAATAGACCCACACAAATATAGTCAATTGATCTTTGAAAAAGGCACAAAGGAAATTTAACAGAAAAAGGATAGTCTTTTCAACAAATTGTGCTGTAACAAGTGGGCATCAATGTGCCCCCCCTCCAAAAAAAATCTAGATGCAGACCTTACTCCAAAAGGTAACTCAAAATGGATAATAGACCTAAATGTAAAATGTGAAATGATAACTCTAGAATATAAGATAGGAGAGAATCTAGATAACTTTGGGTTTGGCAATAACCAAAGGCACTATCCATGAAAGAAAAAATTTATAAGTTGGATTTCATCAAAATTTTTCAATTCTGCCCTGTGAAAAACACTGTTAAGACAATGAAAAGACAAGCCAGACTGAGAGAAAATCTTTGCTAAACTCATATCTCATAAAGAACTTGTACCCAAGATATACTAAGAACTCTTAAAACTCATTAAGAAAACAACCAACTCAATTAAGAAATTAGTAAAAAATATGAACAGGCAACTCATTAAAGAGATGTACAAATGACAAATAGCCACATTGAAAGACTCAGTGTCATATGTCATCAGGAATTGCAAATTGAAACAGCAATGAGATACCACTCACATCTATTAGAATGGTTAACAGCCAAAAACACTGACAACACCAAATGCTGGTAAGGAGGTGGAGCAACAGATACTCTCTTTCCATGGTGATGGGAATATACAAAATGGAACAGCCACTTTGAAAAAGTTTGGCACTTTCTTACAAAAATAAACATACTCTTGCCATATGATCCAGCATTTGCACTCCTTGATATTTACCCAAATGAGTTCAAAAGGACATAGATAGTTATAGCAGCTTTATTTGTAACTGCCAAAACGTGGAAGCAACCAAGATATCATCAGTAGGAGGGGGGATAACCATACTATGGTATGTCCACACAATAGAATATTATTCAGTAATGAAGCCATGAAAAAACATGGAAGAACCTTAAGTGCATACTACTAAATGAAAGAAGCCGATCTGAAAAAGCTGGATGCTGTATGATTCTAACTTTACGACATTCTGGAAACGGCAAAACTGTGAAGATATTAAAAAGATCTGTGATTGCCAGGGGTTTGGGGGAAAGGAGAGATGAACAGGTATAGCACAGGGGATGTTTTGAGTAGTGAAACTATTTTGTATGATACTGTGGTGGTGGATACATTTGCCAAAACCTACAGAACCCATAGAACACAGAGTGAACCCAATATAAACTAGGAACTTTACTCAGTAATGTATCAATATTGGCTCAAGACGTTACTAATAGGGGAAACTTATGTTTGGAGTAATGAGGGTATATATGAGAACTCTGTACTTTATGCTCAATTTTTCCAAAACCTAAAACTTCTCTAAAAAGTAGTATATTAATTTAAAAAAAATAAAAACAGGACTTCCCAGAGGTTGCTGTGAAGATGAACTTTGGAAGGAAAAAAGAACATGAGAGTAAATTCATGTTCATTGTTGAGGAGTGCTGTTCTCTTTCTCAGTTTTGAGCTTATTCATTTTGGTCCAAGTCATTATACTTAATATTAGAGTTTTCAGCTCTTGCCTCCATAAATTTGATACAGCTCTCTGCCTTACTTTATAAAATAGAGAGTAAACCAAAGCCTTCAAAAGAAAATTTGTATAAATTGAATCGTATTTTCCTTTTTATGAACAAATTTATTTTTTTCTCATAGTAACAGTAAGAAATGCTTGTTGTGGAATACTTGCAAAAAATGCTGACAGATGTAAGAGGTAAGAAACTATGAACCACCCTTACTGCACTGTGCAGAGGTAAACCGTTTTTATTTAATAGAAACAGCATACTATATATTAATATAAGAGTTTAGATTCTGATTAATTTTTGCTTACCAGCATACCGTCATACACTGTGCTTTCTTTTATCATTAGAAGGATTCTAATGATACATAATGATATATAATATATAATGATTGCATCATATTTGATTGGATAGATGGATGATAGTTTATTTCCTGGTTTGTTCAAAAACATTTTAATTCTTTTTGTACTGTGTCCTTTTGATTGATTGAGTCAAGAGATATCAATATTTGCAAAGCTGAGACTACATTACCAAATCTTTGCAAATAGACTTTAAGAATCTTCACGGACCTTGCAGCATTTTACTGTGCCCATTTCCCGTGTCCTCTTCAGTACCGAGCAGACCCACCTAGAATATTTGAGGGCCCAGAGTAAGAGTACAAGTCGAGACCCATATATTGCAGTTTGAACAACATGGAGGTTAGAGGTACCATCCCCCTGTGTAGTTGAAAATCCCTGTATAACTTCTGACTCCCCCAATACTTAACTACTAGTAGCCTACTGATGGCCGGAAGCCTTACCGGTAACACAACAGTTGATTAACACATATTGTGTATGCTATATGAATTTTATACTGTATTCTTACAATGAAGTAAGCTAGAGAAAAGAAAATGATACTTAAAAAATCATAAGGAAGAGAAAACATATTTACTATTCAGTAAGTGGAAGTGGGTCATCATAAAAGTCTTCATCCTTGTCTTTAGGCCAAGGACGAGGAGTAAGAGGAGGGGTTGGTCTTGCTGTCTCATGGGTGGCAGAGGCAGAAGAAAATATATGTTCAAACCTGTGTTCAAGGGTTAACCGTATATTCAAAAGTTATACCTCAAGCACCAAACTGTTAAATAACATATCCTACGCATTACAAATGTATCAATACCTCTGTAAAAACGTAGAAGGCCACGTTCAAGCTTAGACTCTGAGAGCAGAAAGATCCAGTTTATGCCTTTGGCCACATGCCCCTTTTCTCTTTGCACTACAGGGAGGGCCCCTTGCTCAGGGGTGTGGGTGCCCCAGCCTGCCCCCAACAGTGCGCTTGGGCTACTCATCAGGCCAGTAATTGCTCTAGGTCTACCTGGGGAAGAATCTCTCCTGGGCAGGGGATTCTGGGGTTCCAGGAGCATGATCTGGACAGAAGAGGGGGTGGCTTTGCAACGTCCAGAGCAAGGCTGCATTTCTTAGCTCTAAAGGTGTGGCCAGACAAGGACCACACAGGCTCATCCTACCTAAGGCTCAGGGTAGTGCTGAGACTTTTTTTTTGTATTTATTACAGTGGTCCCCGACCTTTTTGGCACCAGGGACTGGTTTCATGGGGAGGGGAGCAGCTATAGATACAGATGAAGCTTCACTTGCTGGCCTTTCTCTCACCTCCTGCTGTGCAGCATCCCCACCCCTTCCTAAGTTTCATGGAAGACAATTTTTGGGGGGAGGGAGGCTGGGGGAGAGCTCTGTAGCCAGGTCCCTAACAGGTCCAGGGGTTGGGGATGGCAGTTTCAAAACATTTGTTGCAATAGATGGTAAATGACATTTCATCATTTTACTTTGGATTTTTTAAATTAAAGAGATTGTACACTTTTTCAAGCATTTCATATGTCCTCTTCTGTGTTTTTTTCTGATCAGGTGCTTTGCCCATTTTTCTTTTGTTGTTTTGGTGTTTTTCTAATGAATTCATATAAATGCTTTGTAAATCAGATTCCTGTCCTGCAGGGGACTATATTCAGTCCAAGGAAGTGGGGTTTGGAGCATAACTGACAATCTAAAGCCCTTCACTTTCCTCCTGAAGCATGTCCTTTTCCCAAGGGAAGTGATCTGGTGGATAGTTTGATGGCTTCCTCTTGGACCTGGAACCCAGTTAGGACTGTTCACTAGCAGCTGTAGTCCTCTTCCTCCAGGGTGGGGACCTGGCCTGGCCCTCTTAGTGCATGGAGTGTGGATTGGGCCAACTTCCTCCTTACCCTAATCCTAATCTAACTTTTAAAAAAAGAAGTAAAAAAAATTATATAAACCGGGCTGGGTGGGGGGTGAAGGGGAGACAGAGAAAGAGAGAGAGAGAATGAATGGGAATAAGAGGAACAGGAAAGCACTTGTTTTCAGGAAGAAGAATTGGATATGAGGAATTTTGGCTGCTCTGTTCCCCCAAGTTAACGCTTGGTAGGAGGTAAATAAACTCTTGAAACTTGTGTGGCTTGCTATGTGAGAGACTGTGCTGAGACCAGGTTTGAATCTTAAATACTTTCCTGAATATCATGAAAAGGTCATAGGCTAACTTAAGACCATAATTTTCTAATGGAACAGAATCGATAAAATGTTCTTCAGATTATCCTTTGGTGGGGAATGTGTAGGCCATCTGAAGCATAGGGAAAAATAAACATTGACATTATCCAAAAAGAATAGGCTGACTTTTTATATTCAATAAGTAAAAAGGAAAAGAAAATAGAAGATTTATCTTAATTTAACTTTGAATTTTATAAAAAAAAGTATCCCTGTTACTACAGGATGATTTTTTTGACAACTCGTATTACCAGGAAAGATTATAAATATGTAATTGCAAAACTACCATAGAGTATTTTGACCCTTGCTTAAATAGTCCCCAGCCCTCTTCTGCCCCTGTAGCCAGGCTACCATTTTACTTTCTATTTCAAGGTTGAGTATCCCCTCCTCTTAGGAACTTTCCTTAGCTCCACATTCAGTTCAGAACCCCATCTTCTAAGACATCCCTCTAATCTGCGTGATTTTCAGTATTACTAATACCACTTGCCCCACTCCAGTAGTTTTCTTCTTGTCTTTCCCCCACTGCCCTTAGGCAGTAGGCAGCTTCAGGAAAGGTACTGTTTTATAAAACTTCTGTGTCTGGGACATAGTAGGTGTTCATGAAATATTACTAAATGAATTAATGGGTAATGGAAATGTTTTTGATTTAATGAAAAACAACAGTTTTAATTTAAAAGAATATACTATGAATCTGTCTTTACATGAATTATCTCATTCAATCACAATAATCCTGTGAGTTAGAAACTGGGGCCACCCTGACTTCACAGGTGAGAAAACTTGCTCAAGTCTACCCCACCAATAAGATGCTGAACTGAGACTCCAGCCTGGGTCTCTCTAACTCAGACACTTTTGCTTTTCACCACAGTACTGTACATATCTTCCCATGGGAAGGGAAATACTTTTGGAACAGTTTAAATACAATGAGTAGAAGAACTTCTAAAAATTAGAGCATTGGCCGGGCGCAGTGGCTCACGCCTGTAATCCTAGCTCTCTGGGAGGCCGAGGCGGGCGGATTGTTTGAGCTCAGGAGTTCGAAACCAGCCTGAG
>NW_012153174.1:7665807-7757372 GCF_000956105.1 Propithecus coquereli
ATGTGGGTGGTCATGATTCAATCCATTGAAGAGGAAGGGCAAATTTGCTCTCTCTCTGCTTAAGCTGGAATGTCCATATTTTCCAGTCATTGGACTTAGACTGGGACTTACACTCTCAGCTCCCCAGATCTTGGTCCTTTGAACTTGGACTGACTTACTCTCCTGGCTTTCTTGGTTCTCTAGTTTGCAAATAGCAGGTCATGGGATCTCTCAGCTTCCATATTGCATGAGTCAAATCCTATAATAATAATAAATATATATACACACACACCTCCATCTGATCTTTACTGAAAGTCCCCAGACGCATTCTAGAAACCCCTCTCAAATCAGTTATGAACATTCACTTGCTACTTCTTATCAAATGAAGGTCTAGAAAGTCTCAAGAAGAAACTGAAGCAAAGTTTTCTTCATTTCTTTAGGACGAAAATTTCTGTAAGCAATGTTGTCTTAACTGTCATTTTCTAATGAGCAAGATTGTAAAAGAGGAAATACTGGGTGGGGCAGGTGGGTTCTCAACCATTTGCTCTCTTGTGGGCCCCTGGAAGAGGACCCTAGAGAATGCAACCAAAGGCAAATCTGAAGACACCCTGTCAGTGGCCAGAGCTGCTGGGAGTGGTCCTAGAGAGAGCAGGGGCCAGAGCAGAGGTTTCTGAAGGGGGAAAGCTAATGTTAGAAGACTTACAGCTCCCTTGGAATACCTGCCTTTTCCACATAGTAGCCAGTGATTTTTTAAAAAGGTAAATTAGATCATGTCTCTCTCCCCTGTTTAAAAACCTTTTAGTTACTGTATAGACCTGGTATATATGGAGCTGATGAGAAAGGTCCAAGCACAGAGATTTTTAATTAAATTTTTTATTTTGAGATAATTATAGATTCACATGTGGTTGTATTGTAAGAAGTAATACAGAAAAATCCTGTGTGCTCTTTACCCAGTTTCTCCTAAGGGTAACCTGTTACAAAACTACAGTACAATATGAAATCCAGGATTTGTGGATGCAGTCAAGATAGAACATTTCCAATTCCACAGGGATCCTCCTGCAGCTCTGCTATAGCCACACCCTTTCCTTTCATCCTGCTCCCTCAGGAACCCCTGACAATTGCTAGTCTGTTTTCAATTCCTATTATTTTTAATTTCAGTAATGTTATAGAAATGGAATCATGTGGAAGAATCTGTAATCTTTTAAAGTGGGCTTTTTTCATTCAGGATAATTCTCTGGAGATTCATCCCAGTTGTTGCACGTATCAGTAGTCGGCTATTTATTTATTTATTTTTTTTTAAGACTAGTCAAGTGCAGTAGTGAGGAGGGGGAAAGTAGTAGAACAAGAAGTTCAATCTGTAACTGACTGTGAGCAATCAAGTAAGATAACTCACTACCTTCGGACCAGCCAGTGGTTGGTTATTTCTTACTATGGAGCATGGTATACCACAGTTTAACCACCCACCCATGGAAGGACATCTTACTCTTATGCATAAAGCTGCTGTGAATATTTGTCTATAAGTTTTTGTGCAAATATAAGTTGTCATGTTTCTGGGATAAATACCCAATAGCGTAATTGCTGAGTCCTATAGTTGTTACATGTTTAGTTCTTTTAAAAAGTGCCAAATTGGGTTCCAGAAGGCTGTTCCATTATACATTGCCACCAGCAACGTGTGAGTGATCCAGTTTCTCCACACCAACATTTGGTGGTGTCAGTATTTTTTATTTTAGCCATTCCTTTAGGTGTGTAGTGAAATCTCATTGTGGTTTTAATGTGCATTTCCCTGTTGCTAGTGACACTGAGCATCTTTTCATGTGCTCACTTGCCATTCATTTATTTTATTTGGTGCAATGTGTGTTCATGTCTTTTGCCCATGGTTCTAAGTGGATTGTTTGCTATTTTACCATTAAATTTTGAGGATTCTTCATTTAGTCTATATACTAGTCCTTAATCCAAGTCTATAGTCTGTCTTTTCATCCTCTCAACAAGGGCTTTCACAGAATAAAAGGTTTTTATTTTATTGAAATCCAAATTACCAGTGTTTCCTTTTGTGAATTGTGCTTTTGGTGTCACGTCTAAGAACTCTTTGCCTAGCCCTAGATCCCAAAGATTTTCTCCTGTGTCATTTTATATTTAAATTCATGATCTACTTTTAGTAGTTTTTAATATAAGGTATGAGACTTAGGTGGAAGGGTTTTATTTTTGCCTATGGATGTCCATTTTCTCCATCACCATTTGTTAAAAAGGCAATTCCTCCAATGAATTGCTTTTGCACCTTTGTCAAAAATCACTTGGACATGCTTTTATGGGTCTATTTCTGGGTGTTTACTCTGTTCCATTGACCTATATATGTGTGCTTCTGCCAGTACCGTGCCACAGTCATGACTACAGAAGCTATATGTCTTAAAATCAGGTTCTTACCACTGTATTTTTCTTTTTTAAAATTGTTTCAGCTATTTTAGTTCCTTTGCTTTTTCATGTAAATTTTAGAATGATTTTATCTATAGCTACAAAAAAGTCTTGTTTTCAGTAGGAATTATGTTAAACATATATATTATTTAGGGAAGAATCGAGATCATTATGTGAAGTCTTTCAGTTCATCAATACAGAATGACTATTTGATTCTTCTTTGATTTTATTCATTAGCATTTTGTAGCTTCACCATACAGGTCTTGTACATGTTTCATTAGATTCATACCAAAGTCTGCCTGTCACTTGCTTGCTTCGTTCCTTTCTACATATTTTTTTATTTCCGAATATTACAGGGGTATAAACATTTTGTTTACATGAATTGCTTTTGTACAGTTTGAGTCAAAGTTATAAGTATGTTCATCACCCAGATAGTGTGCATTGTACTTTTAGTTGTGAATATACCCATCCCCTCCTCCCTGCTCCCACTTGCTTGATTTCCATTGAATTTTACTACCATATGTACACATGAGCGTTGATCATTTAGTTCCAATTTAATAGTGAGTACATGTGTTTGCTTTTCCATTCTTGTGATACTTCACTTAGGAGGATGGTCTCTAGTTCCATCCACGTTGTTACAAGAGGTATTAGTTCACCATTTTTTTATGGCTGAGAAATACTCCATGGTATACATATGCCACATATTATTAACGCATTCATATATTGATGGGGACTTGGGTTGTTTCCACATCTTAGTGATTGTGAATTGTGCTGCTTTAAGTATCGTTTTTATAAAATGTCTTTTTTTCCTTTGGCTAAATACCCAGTAGTGGGATTGCTGAATCAAATGGTAGGTCTACTTTTAGTTCTTTGAGGTATCTCCATACTTTCTATAGAGGTTGAACTAGTTTGCAGTCCTATCAACAGTATGTAAGTGTTCCTTTCTCTCTACATCCATGCCAGCATCTGTTTTGGGGGGAGTTTTTGATAAAAGGCATTCTCACTGGAGTTATGTGATATCTCATTATGGTTTTGATTTCCATTTCCCTGATGATTAGAGATTTGAGCATTTTTTCATATGTTTATTGCCATTAGTCTATTTTGAAAAGCTTCTGTTCATGCCTTTCGCCCACTTTTTAATGGGGTTATTTGATGTTTTCTTGTTGATTTGCTTGAGTTCTTAGTAGATTCTGGTTATTAGCCCTTTATTGGATATATAGCATGCACATATTTTCTCCCATTCTGTAGGTTGTCTATCTACTGTATTGATTGGTTCCTTGGCTATACAGAAGCTTTTTAATTTGATCAGGTCCCATTTATTAATTTTTGTTGTTGCTGTGATTACCTTTGGAGTCTTCTTTATAAATTCTTTGCCTAGGCCAGTATCTATAAGTTTTTCCAACCTCTTCTAGAATTCTTATAGTTTCATGCCTTAGGTTTAAATCTGTTATCCATCGTGAATTAATTTTTATAAGTGGTAAGAGGTGCGAATCCTATTTCAGTCTTCTACATGTGGCTGTCTGATTTTCCCAGCACCATTTATTGAATAGGGATTCTTTTCCCCAGTGTATGTTTTTGTCTGCTTTGTCAAAGATCAGATGGCAATACGAGGATGGTTTTATATCTGGGCTCTCTTTTCTGATCCATTGGTCTATGTCTCTGTTCTTGTGCCAGTACCATGCTGTTTTGATTACTGTAGCCTTGTTCTATAGCTTGAAGTCAGGTAAAGTGACGCCTCCTGATTTGTTCTCTTTGCTTAAGGTTGCTTTGGCTATTTGGGGTCTTTTCTGGTTCCAGATGAAACATAGAATTACTTTTTCTAGATCTGCAAAAAATGATGTTGGTATTTTAATGGGGATTGCATTGAATCTGTAAATCACTTTGAGTAGTACAGACATTTTAACAATGTCAATTCTGCTGATCCATGAGCATGATATATTTTTCCATTTGTTAACGTCCTCAGTGATTTCCTTCCTCAATGTTTCATAGTTCTCGCAGTAGAGATCTTTCCCCTCCTTGTTTAAATATATTGCTGGGTATTTTATTTTCTTTGTTGCTATTGTAAAAGGTATTGAGTCTTTGATTTGATTCTCAGCTTGACTATTGTTGGTGTATAGGAATGCTACTGATTTGTATACATTGATTTTATAACCTGACTTTGCTGAATTTATTTATCAATTCCAGGAGCCTCTTGGTAGAATCTCTGAGGTTTTCTAGATATAAGATCATATTGTCAGCAAAGAGCAACAAAGCGTCAAAGAAGTTTGATGCCTTCTTTCCCCATTTCAGTACCCTCGATTTCCTTCTCTTGCCTGATGGCTCTGGCTATGACTTCCAGCCCTACTTTGAACAGAAGCGGTGACAGTAGAATAACCTATAGGTCACATTGGGCAAGCTTCCAAATTAACTTGCCTGGGGAGGTCTTATGATTCATAGCAACATTCTGTCCTTGAGTAAAGAAGCTTATGATAAGTTCCTTAAATCTTATGGTGAGTTCCTCAGATTGTTGATATACTGATCAATGCATAATGTACTGACCTTGAAAAGGACATTTTGTTTCTGAATCATGAATATTTATGGATTGTGTTGCACATAGACATTTCAACCTATATGTTGCAATATGTAGCAAATGAAAAAGGACAATTCCAGTATGAGGAGTCCCCCTCCCTTCTTCTAAACTCGCCCACAGAGGCCTTCCAACTTGTAGCAGACTCTGGAACACACCCAACTTTGTTGGTGTGTCTTCCTGGATTGATTCTCACATTTGGCTTCCAATAAAATGTATCAAATTAAAAAAAAAAAAAGAACTGGTGACAGTAGGCAACCTTGTTTGGTTCTAGTTTTAAGTGGGAATGTTTTCAATTTTTTCCCATTTAGTATGATGTTGGCTGTGGGTTTGTTGTATATGGCTTTTATAATACTGAGGTTTGTTCCGTCTATGCTGATTTTGTTAAGAGTTCTTATAATTAAGGGGTGCTGAATTTTGTCAAATATTTCTTTCTGCATCTATCAAGAGGATCATATAGTCTTTGTATTTGCTTCTATTTATTTGGTGAATCGTATTTATAGATTTGTGTATGTTGAACCATCCTTGCATCTCTGGGATGAAGCCCACTTGATCGTCGTGGATTATTTTTTTGATGTGCTGTTGAATTTGGTTTGCTAGGATTTTATTGAGAATTTTTGCATCTATATTCATAAGGGATACTGGTCTGTAGTTTTCTTTTTTGTGTCCTTTCCTGGCTTTGGTATAAAGATGATATTGGCTTTATAAAATGAGTTGGGGAGGGTTCCTTCCTTTTCTATGTTATGAAATAATTTCTGCAGTGTAAGTACCAGTTCTTCTTCGTAGGTCTGGTAAAACTTAGCTGTGAAACCATCTTTTCTGGGACCTTTTTTGTTGGGAGATTTTTTTATTGCTGCTTCAATTTTGTTACTTGTTATTGGTCTGTTCAGGAGTTCTGTTTCCTCCTGATTCAAACTTGGGGATTGTGTTTCCAAGAATTTGTCTATTTCCTCCACATTTTCAAGTTTATATGCATAGATATTTTTATAATATTCATAGATGATATTTTGTATTTCTGTGGTATCAGTTGTAATATCTCCTTTTTCATTTCTGATTGAGCTTATTAGGGTCCTTTTCTGTTTCTGGTTAATTTAGCGAGAAGCCTGTCGATTTTGTTTATCTTTTCAAAGAACCAACGTTTTGTTTCATTAATCTTCTATATAATTCTTTTGTTATTGATTTCAGGTTTCTGCAATTATAAATAGTATTGTATTTTTTAATTTTTGTATCCATGTGTTCATTGGTAGCATGTAGAAATATAATTTATTTTTGTATGTTGATTTTGTTCCCTGCATCTTGCTGAACTCATTTATTAGTTCTAGAAGTATTTTGTAGATTCCTTGGCAATTTTTACATAGGCAATCATGTCATCTGCAAATAGGAATAGTTTAATTCTGCTTTTCTGATCTGTATGCCTTTTCTTTCCTTTTCTTGCCTCATAGCACTGGCTAGAACTTCAGTACTATGCTGAGTAAGAGAAGTGAGAGCAACATCCTGTATTGTTCCTAATCTTAAGGCAAAGTTTTCAGTCTTTCCCCATTAAGTATAATGTTAGCTGTAGGTTTTTTGCAGATGCTCTCTATCAAGTTGAGGGAGTTTCCATCTATTTCTAGTTTTCTGAATTTTAAAATGAGTGGGTGTTGATTTTTGTCAAATAGTTTTTCTGTATTGATTTATGAGATCACATGATTTTCTTCTTTATCACTTAACTTGGTGGATTACATTGATTGATTTTCAAATATTGAACTAGCCTTGCATCCCTGGAATAAACTCTGCTTGGTCATGGTGTATATATATTTTTTTTTTCCATATTACTGAATTCTGTTTGCTTATATTTTGTTGAGAATTTTTACATTGTATATTTGTAAGGCTTATTTGTCTGCAGTTTTCTTTTTGATTTTCTGTACTCTCTTTAGTTTTGTTTTGGTATCAGCTTAATTCTAGGTTCATAAAATGGATTTGGAAGTGTTCCCTCCTCTTCTATTTTCTAAAAGAGATTACATAGAATTGGTATTAATTCTACTTTAAACAGTTAATAGAATTCTCCCATGAAACTGTCTGAACATAGAGATATCTTTGTGGGGAATTTTTAAATCACAAGCTCAATTTCCTTAATAGTTATAGAGCTAGTCAAATAATCTATTTCATATTGGATGAGTTGTGGTATTTTGTATTTTTTCAAGGAATTGGCTCATTTTATCTAATATGTCAAATTTTATGTGTAGAGTTATACAGAGTGTTCCCTTGTCATTCTTTTGGTGTCTGCAGAGTCTGCAGTGGTATTCACTGCTTCACTCCTGATATTAATAATTTGCATCTTCTCTGTCAGTCTTGCTAGAGGTTTGTCAATTTTATTGATTCTTGTCCATGAGCCAGCTCTTTGTTTCATTAATTTTCTCTATTTTTTATTTTTGACTTCATTGATTTTTGCTCTTATCATTTCCTTCTCTCTGCTTGCTTTGGGTTTATTTTGCTCTTCTTTTTCCAAGTCCTTATGGGAGAGCTTAGATTATTGATTTGAACCTTTTCTCATGTATGCATTTAGTTCATATAAAATTAGTACATATAAAATTCCCTCTCAGCACTGCTTTATCTGTAGCCCACCAATTTTTATTAATATATGTAGTATTTTCATTTTCATTCAATTGAGTGTATTCTTTTATTTTTCAGAAACTTCCCTTTTTGACCTATGGATATTTTAGAATATGTTGTTTAGTTTCTAAGTGTTAGGAGATTTTCCTGTTATTTTTCTAGTACTAATTGGAAGATAAGAAAAAGTAGCTTTTGCCTTGAATTAAAACCCAATAATTAATATCATAAAGTATGGTATCATAGTACATGAAGTATACAGATTAAATGAAATTGATAATTACATATACATTGATTAGATCTGCTATGCACATTAACACAAAGGGAAGAAAATAAATAGATAATGTTTTAAGCTGTATTTTTAGTAAAAATGATGAAAGGATTAATTAAAGATCATTTTAAGAGACAGCTGGACATATTCTATCTTGTGTGTTTAAATATCCTCACTATTCTTTTGTTTAAATACACATTACCTAGTTTAATTTTTCAGCTGCAGGTGGCCTATAATTTTCATCATTCAGAAATAACCAAGTTCCTATCATCCAGTTCTTGGTCTAGAAATTAATGGCAAAATTTTTTATTTCCTAATTCTTAGTCTTGATCTAACTAGAGTTATTATAGGTTAACAAGTGGTATAATCTGGGTTTTTATTATTATTATTATTATACTTTTTATCTTTGTTTTGCTTTGAATTTCTCCTACTCTGCACTCAGAATCATTATTTGATTGTTTCAAAGGGTAGATTTTAGCAGAAGTTGTATATGGCCTCTTAGGAATGAAACAATTAGAGAATATGTTAGACATTAATCCAGCCATAGCACTCCATTACATAAAATAACCATTCTAAGATAAGAATAACTTTCTGAAGGAACTGAGAACAATTCATTTCCATTTGTATCTGTTGGTGCCTACTAAGTGCCTAGCACTTACTACATAACAATAGGCATGAAATAAATAGATGGTATAATTCTAGTTTCTTGAATCACTAAAATCTCATTGAGGAAATAGTCACATCCTACAGAAGGAACTGAGGATATAGATGCTTGTGTATAATGATGTGCTCTAGTAACTTTTCCTTTGGTCCATCAGCAATTTAATAACAGGATAAGTAACTTTTTTGTAAAGAATTCTGTACTATTAAGAACTGCATTATAATGGAATTCAGATTCTTTCCTGAGTACATTGCATTTTAATGGAGGTGATAATAGCTGGAACTGGGAATAAGGGCATGTGTATTCTTTGGACTGTTGTTATGTGGCTTCCCCATGAAAGGAGGCCTGTGGTTTTCTGTATATTATAGCCTGTGCCCTCTCAGTGGGTATTTAGACATTCTTGACGGTTTGGGTATCAAGGCACTTTGTGTATGTGAGTTCTTACTCTATCTGGTAAAGATCATGGTAGAATGGAGAGAATATCTCACTGTCACTTCCATCAAGGCAATCTTGAACCGTTCTCAGAGCCTTTTTCATCTGTCAAGTGAGAATGTTGATAATACCTTGTCCACCTGACAAGGTTGTCATGGGAACTGAATAAAATAATAGAAGCAAAATCCTTAGTCATCTAAGATTTTAAAGATGACACAGGCATGTTAATGAGTTTTTATGTAACCCTACACATGTGTCAATTCCTAATGCTCTCTGGAAGGCCATGCTTACTTCTGTTACATTTTCTGTTATCAACCAGGGATGACTTTCCATCTCTGCTGGGCCAAAGAGAAGCCAATGAGAACTAGCTACTAGCTCATAGGCCTAGCAGCCTCAAGCATAAAACCACAGCTGTGATCTGAAGGCCAACTGACCTCAGATGGCCAAGTGGGGGCTGGCTGAGAGCATGTTTTTTTAAGTTCTTGGGTTAACTTGCCCGAACAATTGTCTTGCGCTGAATCCCAGCCTGCCTCTACCAACTCTGCCCACTCATTGGCTTCATTCTACTAGGGAGACACTTGGTCCCATCTGGTGCTCTCATTACAGAGTGAGCAGTGCTTCCCAAGCCAGAACTGTTATCTGAAAGCTAGGACTTCAGGCTGAAAAACTCTTGCTTTTTGTTTTCTGGAACACATGGGTAGTATAGTAAAATATTCTGGCCTTCACATTACTTGAGGAATGAAATCCTGTAGTTAGTCATAAACCATAGTGCCTAAAGTGCATGTTATAATTTAAACCTACAGGTGGATTTTTAGGACTAGAAGTTTTCATAGGTCATGGGGTGGAAAAAGGAGTAAAGCTTAGTTAAATTTAAATTAGGGTATTTACATGTCCCCACCTCACTACTTTTTGCTTTCTGATCCCAAAGAACACACCCTTAAAGTATGAATGGGTTGCTTCCCAAAAGTTCCTTGCTTAGAACTTAGACTGCATTTGCCCAGACAACAGCAGTAGAAATCATGACTGCATTCCCAGGCCAGCCCCCAAAAGTCTGTTCCATATTAATGCATTATAATATTTTGTTGATAATCGAACTTCAGCTCCCCATAACCATACTTATAAGATTTCTCTGAGAAAAAGAATTTTGAATCCAAGTTTAGATGCTATGGACATATGTCCCCCTGGAGGTGGGAGAAGGAGAGGGATGGAAAAAAAGGAGAGAACTCTGGGTAGTGGTGGAGAAGCCATGTCTGAATAAATTAGAAAAACATTCCCAAACGCCAGAAGCCTAAATCTTGATGCCTTCTTAGAGAAAATACCTTTCCAGGCCAGTTGCTGCTCCTCTGTTCTGAACTAGTCAGAAAAAGGGCAGTTGCAGGAAAATTATGAACAGCAGACTGTGAAATCTTTCATGCTAATCTGTGTACATCTTTGGTTATTGGAGAAGGAAATGCTAAGAGCAAAAATCAATGAAGTCAAAAATTTAAAATAGAGAAAATTAATGAAACAAAGAGCTGGTTCAGGGGCAAAAATCAATAAAATTGACAAACCTCTAGCAAAACTGACAAAGAAGATACACACTATTAATAATAGGAATGAAGCAGGGAATATCACTGCAGGCTCTGCAGACACCAAAAAGATGACAAGGGAATACTGGTTGCAAGTTAGAAACTGATTGTATAATCTTTGGTGTATATTTTTCTCATTTTAAAATTAAGCTGTGTCACTATTGCTGTATTAAAGCGTGAATAACTGGAGGACAGAATCAAGTGTTGGCTTCACTCTTCCTACACAGCCTTCAGGCCACACTCTCTCAAATCATGCTGTTGGCCAACATTGTGCGTAGGTAGATTCATCTCCTTTCTAAGCTGATGAACCTTTGGTATATTACTCAAGACGAGTGAGGTATTTTGAGATATGCACCAAACTTCAGAGTTTCTTAATATAAGGAAGCAAATTTTGTGCTTTACTTTGAAGCTTCTGTGTAGAAAAGAGCTATGCTGGGTAGCAGTTCTAACACTCTTACAAACAGATAGGGCTCTTGTCTTTAACTTTGATGCAAATATTTAAACCATATGAATGTAAATAGTTTGTCTTGAGTCTTTCTGTACCTCCAGTTGAACACAAATTATTTTCCCCCAAAGAGGAAAATTTCTGCAGTGTTCCAGTAAGATACCAGTAGATAATGGGAAAGTTACGGTTACATTTGGGATTGTGGATAATGATTGTCTTTACAAACCTAGTTCTGGATAAATAACAAGTTTCACTGTTTTTTAAACATGAGGAAGAGTTTGAATTCCAAATTAACCTTGTAATAAGCCAGCGAAATATGCAATGATGTATCTTGTGCAGTATCTAACCCTTATCTGTAGATTTTAATCTCCTTTGTGGTTGCTGGTGACGTGGTTTGTTTTAGTCTTTGAGGAATGTTTGCTCTTGTTTATTTCTCTAGTTTTTTACTAGTTCATCTTGTAGTGTTCCTTTAAACAATGAGCTGTATAACACAAAAGAAAAATAAAAGCAGTGTAGTCATACAGAGGTGAAAAAAGGTATGAATAATGGACAGTTTTAAGTAATATAGTTTTTGGAATCAACAATTCAGTACTGAAAAAATGTGTTGCATATGACCATCTGTAAGTATATTCTAGTGTGCTGTCTGACTAAAGCTGCATATAGTATTTTTAAAAAGCAGTTGTACCCTGCCTGGCTGTTACTGTCTACTTCATGTGTGTGTTCCATTGGAAGCGGATGCTTTGCATGGCCCAGCTGACCATATTGGAGCACGTGAGCCCATCCTCCTTCCGTGGTGCCAGGCCCCTGGGAGCTGGTCACCTGGTCACCCATGACTCTGCTTCCCTTTCTGTAAATGTCCAGGATAGTGTGAAGACACAATTGTACATTCTTCCAAGAAAGGGAAGTCCTGATGACCGGAGAGGTCTTTGTTCTTCATGCAGTGGTGGCTGGGAAGACAGGAGCCTCAGGTGTGGCTTGACCCAGCAGCATCCCCTGTGCCCAGTGGAGGGGGTTTAAAAATGAGAACAAGGGGCAGCAGCATATGGTCTTCTCCTCTTGCTTCCTTTGTGGAGAAAATGAAATGAAATAAATTATGAAATAACTCTTGGTAGGAAAGACTCCATGTGGTAGCATCGTGTATCCTCCATGACCCAAATCCAAGTTTTCTCTGTCAGATCAGGTTGACTTTAGCAAGCACAAACAGAAACTTTGATTGTTGTTCTTACTTTTAAGTAACCTGTGAAAGACCACTTGCTGATAAGAATAATGTTAATTTAATGTTATCTGTTTAAAGTGAAATGCTTATTCACTTTGGGGAAAATAGACACAAATGGTAACTCTGAAAGTGATACAATTTCCTGGCTTCTGTTATGTTGACAGGCCATACCTGATAAATTTCAGATGATCGTTTCAAAAGTAAGTAGCCATTCTTATTGGCTGAACTAAAGAGCATTTCATAATTTTCTCCCGTATTAACTCTCTTTCTTAGTCTATGAGATGCAACTGTCAATGTGAAACTTGACATGTGTCCAACTCCTCTGATAGGCATTGCTGCTCTTTTACCTTGTGGGACACTTTCACAGTCCTGACTGTCCTTTCCGATACCGCTTTCTTAAACATGCTGCTGGGCTGAGTGGAGGCTCCTCCTCTCCACCGCTGCACGGATTCTTGGGCCCAGCATCTTTTCTGGAAGCCCCAGGTTGGTCACTCGCCAGCTCCATCCTGGTGTCTTTGGGCACCAGGCAACCCAGCATGCTTTTTTCCTCTTGTCCAGCCTGCAGCTGTCCTCTTGCTCCTGGCTATTGCCTCCAGGTCAGTTCCTTGAAAAGCCCTCTAATTTCTGTTAAGTGAAGAAGTTCAAACTAGAAAGGCATTTTAATAAACTCTCCTGGGTTTGCCCAGGGACAAACAGTCCCAGAAGCCCAGTGTTATCGCTTCTACACATTACACCAGAATTGCAGAATTACATGTTCATTATGGCTGTCTGCCTCATGAGGGTTTTTCTTCTTTCTATTTCTTTTTATTTTCCCAAGTTATCTGTAACAGCCGTTTATGACTTTCACAATGAGGAAATACTTCCTTTTTCCTCACTGTGCTCCTGTCCTTCTTTCACATGGATCTTGGGGTAATCTAGCCATTCTTAAGTCTGCAGTAACTCCTACATTTTGCCACTTTGAGAGTTAGCATCTGTGTGTATTTTCCTCCGAAGACATAAGCATTTCTCTTTAAATAGTCCCTTCCAGGCTCTTTGCTGTACAAGGAAACTGAGGCTGTTCTCTTATGTCCCCAGGTTGTCCTGGGTGTTGTGTTAGATTACCTAAGGCAAAGGTAGTTCAAGCCCAGGTTCTCCATCCCTGATTTTGTCATCTTGGCCAGTAATGTCCTCAAGTTAAACTTGCGATAATAGTAAGATCACCATGACGCTTCACTGAGGGAAAGCAGCAGAGTGCCAAACACGGTGTCTGCCATGGAACAAGTAGTTCCTAAATCCTAGCTGTTGTTTTAATGACTGCTCACATTGTCCACACATTAAAATCAGACGCAGGTTATACTGCCAGAATCTGGGAAGTGTTGGTTGCGTCTCTGTGACAACATATCAGATAGAAGTATTTCTCAGAGTTTATTTTGCAGTTTCCACCAGGAGCCTCCAAGCAGAATTGCTGTAACACCCTGACATTTAATCCCAAACCTCTTCAGTAGCTGTTCCCTCACTTGCGGGGAAACTTCCCTCACTCCGCCTCCCTCTGAGCCATGTCCCCTCAAGCTGTGCCTCAAGACTCTCCTCCCCCAACCACCTGAAGCTGCCAACTGCCTCTGTCCATGTGCAGATTTGACATTCTTTTCTCAGCCCTTTGCAGTCGAACTTTAGCCGCCTCTTCCCTGCTGGGATTGGCTGCCCAGTGGGCAGTTCTTGACCACTTAGTGTTTAAGTCCATTGGCTTTTTCCAGCTTGCGTCCTGTTTGCCTCCTCTGCAGTGTGGCCAGTTCTGACCTGCCAGCCAGGTTACAGCGCTCGGCTGTCCTCCTGTGGGTTCCTCCCCCAGCTCCCTCCAGCAGGTCCCTCACACTGCCCCTGCCGGCATGTAAGGGTTACTATGGTTGGCATGAAGCTTTATAAACAATTGGTGACACATTATATTTATTATATTGATGTAAAGAAATACTTACATAATAACACTGAGAAATGGATTATTGAATTTTTTTGTGAAGCATGATACAATCTGTGAAATATATTTAAAGAAAGAGGTAAAGGAATTACACCAGTGTTTACTGCTGTGTGCCTAATGATTTTTTTTCCTCCTTCTTTCTACTTTTCTGATTTTTCCAAGTTTTATATAATGATCATTTATTACTTTTATAACCAGAAGAAGATTTGTTTCTTTCCTGTCTTCTAGGCTTCTTTTATGTGTCTCTTGGAGTGATTTCATCCACATAAGTATGATTTCACAGCTATAGCGCTGTGCATAATTTTCTTCTCTTCTTTCTATTTGGCATTACAGAATGTGGGTAACCTGTTCTTCTGGGCAGTATCTGTGACCATCTTATTGATGTTATAATACTCCATTGGTTTGAAAAGATACCTAATTTTAAATAGTTTTTGTTAATATTAATATTACCTATATAATATATTGTACAGCTGGTAGAGGTTATGAATTCTCAGTTTCAAGTTTGAGGACACTTAAGTACTTAGTTTCCTTAAGGAGTAAAATGAGAATAGGGACTGTTTTGGGACTGTGGCAGGCAGTGCCTGGGGGACTCACCTGGTCTTTGTCTAAGGATTTCTCTCCACTCTCCACCCCCACCCCACAAGGCATGATTAACTGGTTGGAACCAAACACTCAAGGCACCGGACCTCGGTCAAAGGCCTCAGAGTCAGCAGAGAGAAAGCCAACAAATGTCATTGTCACCTGAGGTGACTGCCTTTTCCAACACAGTTATTGCGTGCAGTCTAGAATCAAGTTGCCATTGTGGTTGCCACTTTTTACTCTTGAGGGGAAAGGTGCTGTTTTTCCCTATTCATGAATATGTATAGATTTGTTTAAAAGAAAAAAAAAGCCTTAAGACAAATGTTTTTTCTTTGAATGTTTTTAAACTGTTTATTATTGTTACAGAGCATACCTGTTTTTAGGATTAGTTATAGGGCCTGGGGAATGAGAAGATAACAGGGAAGATACTTATTCATACTTCTTTGTCATTGTCCCATCCTCCACCCCTGCCAAATCTCACCCCTCCAACTGTGCTCTTACCCACCCAGCCTGAGTACACTTTGGGCGTAGTCTTTGTCCACTCTCTTGGGAAAGTTTCTGATTGAAGACTGGAAAGAATTTCTTAACTCTCTTTTGACTTATGACAGTTCTTTTTGGCAAATATGCTTCCTGGTATTTAGAATCATTGGGCTAATTAGAAACAGTACTTTACTGGTTTTTCTTTATCGAAGGAAAGAAATAAACTAATCCTTATCAAGGACGACTACATGTTTTGCTTTTTAAGTTATTTCATTAAATTATCACAAACGCCCGGTGAGGGAGCCGGGTCACACAGCCCCCTTGAAACTCAAGTCTCTGCTGGATCCCAAATCCCATATTCTCTGTGAGACCACACCACCTGTCACTGTGCCTTAGGCTATCATGCGACCTTTGTACTGTCTGTCCACAGTGTATCAGGACTGTCACATGCTGGGGATAAGCCTGTGTAGGTGGTAGTGGTATGAGAAAATAAAATTTAAAATCTACAAGGACTCAAATCTTTGGCACACTATTAGCTTTAGGAAAACACTCCTGAAGACAGAGCCTCTCACTCTCTGTAAGCTGATCTAATTTTTTCTAATTCTGCAAGAGACTAGGCAAGTTTTTAAAGTCAGGTATCTGAATAAGAGGACATCTTTGTGGGATTACTACCTTTGAATAATTTTTTAGTAGTTGTTCTTGGAAAGAAAAGGGAGGAAACACCATTTATATAAATTTTTTTTCTTTTTTTTCTTTTTTTTTTTTGAGACAGAGTCTCACTCTGTTACCTGCGCCAGAGTGCTGTGGCGTCAGCCTAGCTCACAGCAACCTCAAACTCCTGGGCTCAAGCAATCCTTTTGCCTCAGCCTCCCGAGTAGCTGGGACTACAGGTATGCGCCACCATGCCCGGCTAATTTTTTCTATTTTTAGTTGTTTGGCTAATTTCTTTCTATTTTTAGTAGAGACGGGGTCTCGCTCTTGCTCAGGCTGGTTTCGAACTCCTGAGCTCAAACAATCCACCCGCCTCGGCCTCCCAGAGTGCTAGGATTACAGACGTGAGCCACCGCGCCCGGCCTCACCTATTTAATGGAATCTGACTGGTCTTTTATCCCACCATTATAATACAACTATTTTAGATATTTTTAAATATTTTCTTCTCATCTTTACTGATTTGTATCCTTACTTTTTCATTGTTGCAGTTACATTAGTTGTGCCATTTTACATTGTGCTTTTTTACTTAATATTTTATTAAACATATGATTATGTAATCTTTACATACTGTTTTAATACTTACGTAAAACTCCTTCATGTTGCTATCCCATGAAGTATTAAAACAGTCCCATATTGTTTAACCTTTATCTTATTAGTAAGATTTTGGTATTAAAGGTTTAAGAAAAAAGAAGATAAGGCAGCAGAGGAGAAATTCTTCTTTCTATTTGGCTGAAAACTATATAAGCACAGTATTCCAGATATAGTTATGGATAAGAATCTAATGTTTATACGAAGATTTTTTTTACACTGGAAACTTTTTTCCCTTTTAACCTGAAATAATTTCTTTCTCTGAGTTTCCATATCTAGTCACAGGTGCAAATCCACTTCCCTGTCCTTCCGGTTGGCTAAAATGCAGTTTTAAGAAGGTAGTCATAGAACTGTAGGACTAGAAAGGACTCGTAGAGTCCAGCTTCTTGCCTCAAGACGGGGGTGACAATCAGTCACCTGAGGCAGGTGAGTATCTTTTTTATCTTTGAAGCTCTCCTGAGAAAGGGATTTCATAACTCTGTCTGAAAACACTGTTAAATAGTTTTAAATCATTCTTCTGCTTTTTAGGTCTATCTTAAAACACATTTACTAAGGTTTCAGCTCCCGTTGGTCAGTAGTCATTGAGCACCTGCTATGTGCAGGACGCAACATCAGGTACTGAGAAGTATATAAATTAAAGTTTCAGCCCTGGAGACCATACGCACAACTTGTGGAGACTGGGTGGCCTCAAATATCACACTAAAGATTTTGGATTTTATTCTGAGCCATGAAGGATATCTTAGTCTAGATGCAACACTGTGGAAGTGGTATTTTAGGTAGAATTAATCTGCGGTTCTGAGCAGCAAGGTTTTATTTATCATTCATTCAGCAAATACTTATTCAGACCCTATTTTATATGTCCTCTGATTAAGGAATATGGAGCAGATAAATAAATAGAAAACACAAGTTGTTCTCCCTTTAGAAGATTTTAAACATACAAGTGCATAAATAATTGCAATATAAGGCAGGGAATCCTATGCGGATAATAGAGACTGAGGGGCTATAGTTTTTCTGGTTGCATTTAACTCTTGAGGGCAGCTTCCTGGACAAAATTAGGATTAAACTGACTTTGGAGAATGGGCAATATTTCTAAAGAATGCAAATTCTGGATTCTGCTGTTGCATTCAAAGATCCCTTTACCAGAAATACATTTTCATTCAGACTTCAAAACTCAGGTGCTCAGAGAAGTAAGGCTATATTGTAGGAAAGGGCTGGCACTTGGGAGGCAAAGTTATCATCATTGCTTTGCCATTAGTAGACTGAATATATGACCTTTGGACAATTCACTAACTTGAGCTTTTGTTTCCTTATTTTCAAAATGAGTAACTGGGTCTTGGTGATTTTCAAAGCATTTTCTAGCTCTGTTGAAGTACCGATATGGAGAGCTTAGTAGCTATGAGCGTGAATCTGATGCTAATATGCCTTATTTGTGTCCTGGATCAGCCATTCCCCATCTGTCTGATTAGGCACATTACTCTGCCTCCCTTTCCTTATCTGCCAAATGAAGACCTTCGTAATACACTCCCTCATAGGGTCAGTATAAATATGACAAGTACTTAGAATAATACTTGGCACAGACTAAGTGCTTGGTAAATATTAGTTATAATATTGGAGTGACATCAGGGAAGACGGCAGAGGAGGAAGCCCCAGGAATTCATGTCTTCACAAAAATAAAAAATAACAATTTTGTCAAATTCAGCTTTTACACTGCAGCCATTACCACTCCCCACTGCCAATCCCGTGGCAGGCAGCTGTCAGGCTGTAAGCGTTCCTGGTGCAGCATGCTAGAGCCAGGGTGAGCAATGAGGATTTTCTCGTATCAGAAGGAGAGAGAGAGAAAGGGGCAGAAAAAATATTTAAAGAAATAATGGCCCAATTTACATAAATTACTTCACCCAAAAGGAAAGACCTGAATATGCACCCCCAAGAGCTCAACATACTCTAAGTAGGATAAACACAAAGAGATCCATGCCAAGATATATTGTTGCTAAATTGTGAAAGCCCAAACACAGAGAATTATGAAAGCAGCGAGAGAGAAGCAACTTGTCATGTACAAGGGATCCTCAATGATATTAAGAGCTGGTTAATCCTTAGAAACCATGGGGCTAGAAGGCAATGGGATGACATTTAAAGTCTTAATAGAAAAAAATATCAATCAAGATTATAAATCTTGCAAAGTTATCTTTCAAGAGAAATTAAAACAATTCCAGATAAACAAAAGCTGACAGAGTTCATTACCAGTAGACCTGCCCTGCAAGAAATGAAGGGAATCTTTCAAGCTGAAATGAAAGGACACTAAACAGCAACTTAAAGCCATAAGGAAAAAAAAAAGAAAAGAAAAGAAAAAAAAACAACTCACATCAATAAAGGTAATTATGTAGGTAAATATAAAAGCCAATATTAATTTACTTTCAGTATTTGTAATTTTTTTTCCTATATAATAGGCAAATGCATATAACAATAATTATAAATTTATGTTAATGGGCATGTGATGTATAAAGATGTAATCTGTGACAATCACTGTGTATAGGGGGAAGGGTGAAGATGTATAAGAACAGTGTGTTTATATACTATTAAAACTAAGTTGGGGCTGTGCGCAATAGCTCACACCTGTAATCCCAGCACTTTGGAAGGGTGAGGCAGGAGGATCACTTGAGCCCGGGAATTCGAGACCAGCTTAGGCAACATAGCAAGACCTCACCTCTATAAAAAATTTTAAAAATTAGCCAGGTGATGTGGCACATGCCTATAGTCCCAGCTAGTCAGGAGGCTGAGGCAGGAGGGTCACTTGAGCTCAGCAGTTTGAGGCTACAGTGAGCTATGATCAGGCCACTACACTCCAGCCTGGGTGAGAGACCAAGACTCTAAAAAAAGAAAGAAAGAAAGAATGAAAGAATCTAAATTGGTATAATTCAAACTAGGTTGTTAGAAATTTAAGATGTTCATTATAATCCCCAAGGTAACTGCTAAGAAAATAATTTTAAAATATACAGAAAAGGAAAGGGGATGATCATTAGAAAGGTACACTACAAAAAAATCAACTAAATTAAAAAAACAAGGCAGTAATGTTAGAATTGAAGAACAAAAAATATACATAAGATATAGAGAAAATAATACATAAATGTCAGAAATAAATCCTTTATCAGCAATCACATTAAATGTAAATAGATGACAATAAAAAATTAGAAAAATGTAAATGGGTGAAACTCAACTATTAAGAGATAGAGATTGGAAGATTGGATTAAAAAAACATCTATATGCTGTCTATATGCTGTCTACAAAAGACAATTTACATATAAAGACACAAAGGGGTTGAAAGTAAAAGGATGGAAAAAGATACTTCATGCCAATAGTAACTAAAAGAGAACCTATACTATTATCAGACAAAATAGACTTTAAATTAATAAAGGTTGCAAGAGATAAAGGACATTATATATTGATAAAAGGTTCAATACAGCAAGAAGAGATAACAATTATAAACATATACACACCTAACAAAGGAGCCCTAAAATATATGAAGCAAAAATTGACAGACTCAAAGGGAGAAATAGACAGTTCTAAAGTAATAGTTGGAGACCTCAATACCTCATTTTCAATAAGAATTAAAACAACTATACAGAAGATCAGTAATGAAATAGAGAATTTGAACAATACTATAAAGCAATTAGACCTAACAAACATGTACAGAATATTCCCCCTAACAACAGCATAATACCCATTCTTGACAAGTACCATGGAAAATTCTCCAGGATAGATTATAGGTTAGGCCATGAAACAATCCTTAATAAATTTTAATTCAAATTTTACAGAGTATATTTTCCAATCACAATAGAATAAAGCTAGAAATCAAATACAAAAGAACTACTGGAAAAGTCATAAATATGCAGAAATTAACACACTCTAAACAACCAATGGGTCATGAAGAAATCACAAAGAAAGTTAGAAAATACTGGCGATGAATGAAAACAAAAGCACAACATACTAAAACTTATGAGATACAGCAAAAGCAATGCTAAGAGCAAAATTTATAACTATAAATGCATACATTAACAAAGAAGAAATACATCACACCAATAATGTAATTGTACACCGTAAGGAGCTGGAAAAAAGATCAGACTGAACCCAGTGTTAGCAGAAATAAATAATTAAGGTAAAGAACAGATAAATAGAATAGAGAAACAGGAAAAACAATAAAGAAGATCACTGAAACCAAAATTGGTTTTTGCAAAGATCAACCAGTCGACAAATCTTTAGCTACACTAAGACAAAGAAAGAAGACTCAAAGTACTAAAATTAGAAATGAAAACAAAGGCAGTATTTATTGACCTTACAGAAATAAAAGGATTATAGGAGAATACAATGAACAGTTATAATACCAACAAATTAGCCTAGAAAATGGACAGTTTCCTACAAATCCAACCAAAACAGACTCAAGAAGAAATAGAAAATTTGAATAGACCCATAACAAGTAAAGAGATCAAATCAGTAAACAAAAACCTCCCAACTAAGAAAATCCCAGGACCAGATGACTTCACTGATGAATTCCACCAGACATTTAAATGAGAATTAACACCAACCCTCAAACTCTTGAAAAAATTGAAGAGTAGACTCATTCCATGAGCCTAGCATTACCCTAATACAAATACCAGATGGTGACATTATAAGAAAACTACAGACTGATATCTGTTATGAATATTGACACACAAATCTCCAATAAAATACTAGTAACCCAAATTCAGCAACATATTTAAAGGATTATGTATCATAACCAAATGAGATTGATTTCTGGAGTGCAAAGAAGATTCAACATACAAAAATCAATCAGTATAATATACCACATTAATAGAATGAAAGAGGAAAAAGCCCACATGATCATCAGAATTGATGGAGCAAAAACATTTAACAAATTCAACATTCTTTCATGATAAAAACACCAGTAAAGTAGTAATAAAAGGGAACTTCCTCAATATGATACAGGCTTATATGAAAAACTCAAAGCTAACATCATTGATAAAAGACTGAAAGTGTTCCCTCTAAGATCAAGATGAAGACAGGAATGGCTGCTTTCACTACATCTATTCAACATAGTACTGTAAGTTCTACCCAGAGCAATGAGTCGAAAGAAAGAGAGAGAGAGAGAGAGAGAAAGAAAGAGGGAGGGAGGGAGGAAGGAAGGAAGGAAGGAAGGAAGAAAAGCCATCCAAATTGGAAAGAAAAAAGTAAAATCATCTCTATTTGCTGATGACATGATTTTATATGCAGAAAAAGCTAAAAAATCCACAAAACCATTATTAGAACTAACAATTAAATTGAGGAAAGTTCCAGGATATGACATCAACACTGAAAATACACTCAGTTGTATTTGCTTATTGCAAGTCTATACCCTTGCAATAAGCAATCCAAAAAGGAAATTTTTAAAAATCTATTTACAGTAGCATCAAAAAGAATAAAATATTTAGGAATAAATTTAACCAAAGAGGCAAAAGCTTTGTACATTCAATACTGCACAACATTGCTGAAAGAAATTATGGAAGACCTAAATAAATGGCAAGATAACCCATGTTGGAAGATGTATTGTTAAGATGACAATATTACCCATAGCAATCCACAGATTCAATGCAATCTCTACCAAAATCGTGATGGTGATTTTTATAGAAATAGAAAAACACATTGCAAAATTCATATGGAATTGCAAGGGACCCTGAGTAACCAAAACAATCCTGAAAAAGAAGAACAAAGTTTAAAGACTCACACTTTCTGATTTTAAAACTTCCTACAAAGCTACAGTAATCAAAACAGTGTAATACTAGCATAACGATAGATGTGTAGATCAATGGAGTAGAACCCAGAATAAACCCTCACATATATGGTCAACTGATATTCAACAAAGGTGCTACCAAGACAAATAATGTGAAAAGCACAGTCTTTTCAACAAATGGTGCTAGGAAAACTGTATATCCACCTACAAAGAATGAAGTTGGACCCCTCCCTCACACCATACATAAAAATGAACTCAGAATGGATTTAAGACCTAAACAAAAGAGCTAAAACTATAAAATTCCTAGAAGAAAACATTGAGAATAATCTCCATGACATTAGATTTGGCAATGATATCTTGGATGTGACACCAAAAGCATGGGGAATGAAAGAAGAGATAGATAAAGTAGATTTCATCAAAATTAAAAATTTTGTGCATTAAAAGACCTTATCAAGACAGTGAAAAGACAACCTACGGATGAAAGAAAATATTTGCTAATCATATATATTCTAAGGGATTAATTTATCTACAATATATAAAGTAATCCTACAACTTAATAGCAACAACAAAAATAACCAATTCAAACCTGGACAAAGAATTTCAATAGATATTTCTCTTAAGATGGTATAAAAATGGCCAGTAAGCATATGAAAATATGGTCAACATTATCACTCATTAGGGAAATGTGAATGAAAGCATAATGAGATACTACTTTGTACCCTTCTAGGATGGCTATTACAGGGAAAAAAGATGAAAAATAGCAAATGTTGGTGAGGATATGGAGAAATTGGAACCCTTGTGCACTGTTGCTGGGAATGTAAAATGATGCAACCACTGTGCATAACATTTTGGCAGTTCCTCAAAAAGCTAAACATAGAATTAACATGTGATTCAGCAATTCTGCTGCTAGATATATACTCAAAGGAATTGAAAGCAGGGACTCAGATACTTGTACCTAATATTCATTACAACCTTATTCACAATAGCCAAAAGGTAGAAACAACCCCAGTATCTATCAACAGATGAATGAATAAACCAAATGTGTGTACACACCGTGGAATATTATTCGGCCACAAAAAGGAATAAAGTTCTGACACATGCTACAAACTGGATGAGCCTTGAAACATTATGCTAAGTGAAATAAGTCGGACACAAAAAGACAAATATGATATGATTCCTCTTATATCAGATACTTGGAATAAGCAAATTCATAGATACTAGATTAGAGGTTGGTGCAGATTGGGGGTAAGAGGAATGGGGATTTATTATTATTTATAATGGGTACAGAGTTTCTGTTTGGGGTGAAGGAAAAGTTTGGAAATAGTGATGGTTACACAACATTGTGAATATAATTAATGCCACTGAATTGTAAACTTAAAATGGTTAAAATGGCAACTTTTATTTTACATATATTTGACCATAATTTAAAAAATTAATAATGTAAAATACTAAAAAACATTGAATTATATACCTTAAGTGGATGAAATATCTATGTGAATTTTATTTCAATAAAGCTGTTTTTTAAAATGTATCTATTATTACTGTTACAGATACTATTACTACTAAAAATAACAACTCTGAAATTCTTAAAATTTTGGTGCTAATCATTCCTTGGTCCCTTCAGCTAAAAGTAATCTCTTCTTCAGTTTGCATATGTTTATTTGTATCTCTTTTAACTAATCAATACTAACAGGAATTATGTGTATTTCCAAGAAATGCTGTATGAGAATAATGATAGCATGATCATCTCAATACACGCAGAAAAACCATGTGACAGAATCCAACACCTTTTCATAACAAAAACACTCAACAAACTAGAAATAGAAGGGACCATACTCAACCCAATAAAGGACATCTGAAAAAACCTACAGCTAACATATTCAATAGTGAAAGACTGAATGTTTTCTCTTTAAAATCAGGAACAAGAAAAGGAAATCCATTCTTACAACTTATGTTGAATATTATTCTGGAGTTTCCACCCAGGGAAATTAGACAAGAAAAGGAATTAAAAAGCATCCACATTGGAAAGGAAGAAGTAAAACTATCTCTATTCAAAGATGACATGATTTCAAATATAAAAAGTCCTAAGGAATTCACTAAAAAACTATTAGAAATAATAAATGAGTTCAGAAAGGTTGTAGTGTATAAGGTCAATATATAATCAGTTGTATTTCTGTACACTTGGGATTAACAATCTGAAAATAAAATTTAAAAAACTGATAGTATCAAAAAGAATAAAATGCATAGAAATAAATTTTGTTTTGTTTTGAGACAGGGTCTCACTGTCACCCAGGGGTAGAGTGTAGTAGCGTCACCATATAGCTCACTGCAACCTCAAACTCCTGGGCTCAAGCAATCCTGCCTCAGCCTCTCGAGTAGCTGGGACTATAGTAGAAATAAATTTAATAAGACAAATGCAATGCTTATATTCTGAAAACTACAAAACTATTGAAAGAAATTAATATTGTTAAGAAGACAGGACTCACTAGTTTGATCTGTAGATTCAACATGATTCCTGTCAGAATCCCAGCTGGCTTCTTTGTAGAAATTGACAAGCCGATCCTGGAATTCATATGTAAACCCAAGGCATCCAGAATAGCCAAAACAATCTTGAAAAAGAACAAAGGTGCAGAACTCACACTTCCCAATTTAAAAACTTACTACAAAGCTATGGTAATCAAGACAGTGTGATCCAGCCATAAGAATAGACAGACCAACCAATGGAATAACGTATTAGAAAACCCATCTATCTGTGGCCAGTTGATTTTTGACAAGGATACCAAGATCACTCAATGGAGAAAGAATAATCTTTTCCCCACAAATGGTGCTGGGAATACCAGATACCCACAAGCAAAATAATGAAGTCGGATCCTTACCTTAAATCATATACAAAGATTAACTTGAAATGAATCAAAGACCCAATTGTAAGAGCCACAGTATAAAACTCTTAAAAGAAATCACAGTAGTAAGTCTTCACAACCTTGGATTTGGTGATGAATTCTTAGGTACAACAATAAATGCATAAGCAACAAAAGAAAACAATTGTACATCATCAAAATCAAGAACTTCTGTGCTTCAAAAGATACTATCAAGAAAGTGGAAAGTTAACCCACAGAATGAGAGGAAATATATGCAAAATATATATCTGATAAGGGACTTATATGTAGAATACATAAAGAATTCTTACAACTCAATAATAAAAAGACAACCTAATTTTTAAAATGAGCATCTAATCTGAACAGGCATTTTTTCCAAATATACACAAGTGGCCAGGAAGGGTCACAATTAAGATTATGGGTTTTAAAGTCAGACTGCCTCAATTCAAATCTTGGTCCACCACTTAGAGTACCCACCACTGGGTAGTTTAGACAGTTATTCAACTTCTTTGTGCCTCAGAAGATCTTCTGTTAGGTGTAGAGGAGTTGGTATGCTTTAAGGAAGTTGTGAGGTGTCAGGCACAGCGGAGGTGCTGACGCAGCATTAGGCACGCTGGTGCTGTTGCAGTTCTCATCAGCACTGTCACATTGTGGGACCACCACTTCCAGGTTGGGAGTGTGAGGCCTGGGTACCAGCGTCCTTTTCACTGATTCACTATGCAAATCACACAGCTAGTCTTCACCTCTAGAATGGAGATAATCCAGATTAGACACCTAATGACCAACAGGTATGTGAATAGTTGATCAACATCACTAATCATCAGGGAAATGCAAATCAAAACCACAATATGATATCACCTCATACCTATTTGATGGCTATTATCACAAAGTTAAAAGATAGCAAATGTTGATGAGGATGCAGAAAAAAGGGAACCCTTATATGTTGTTGATGGAAATAGCCGTTGTGGAAAACAGTGTGGAGTTTCCTCAGAAACTTAAAAATAGAACTACTATTATCATCCAGCAGTCCCACTTCCGGGTATGTATCCAAAGAAAATAAATCACACTCAAAGAGATATCTGCACCCCCATGTTCATTGCAGCATCACTCACAATAGCCAATACATGGGGATAGCCTAAGTGTCTATCAGTGGGTGAATGGATAAGAAAATGTGGTGCGTATACACAATGGAATATTATTCAGCCTTAAAAAAAGAAAGAAATCCTACCATTTGCTACAATGTGAATGAACCTAGAGGACATTATGCTAAGTGAAGTAAGCCAGGCGTGAAAGAAAAATACTACATGATCTCACTTATATGTAGAAACTAAAAAGTTGAGCTCATAGAAACAGAGAAGAAGGGTGGGACCAGAGGTGGGGAAAAAAGGAAGATGCTGGTCAAGGGGTACAAACTTTCAATTATAAGATGATATTGAATTGTGAAGACATAATTTACAGCATGGTGTCTGCAATTAATAATAGTATATTGTACACTTGAAACTTGCTAAGAGAACAGACCTTAAGTATCTCAACCATATGCACAGAAAAAGGCTGCGTGAGGAGATGGATCTGTTCACGCTGTAGCATCATTTCGCAGTTGATGTGTGTGTCACAGCATCACATTGTACCGCTCAATATATACAGTTTTTATTTGTGAATTATACCTCAATAAGGCTGGAGAAAATAAAAATAAATAAAATAGAACAAAATAAATAATAATGAAATAAAATTAAAAATAGGCATAATCCTGTGTATCCTACTTCCTTCCCAGGGTTGTCACCAGATAATTTAAGGAGAAGTAATTTATAAAATACATACTTAATATATAAACACAAACATTATAGTAATAAACATAATTATAATTATAATTATTAAACATTGCAGTAGTTCCCCCCTTATCCATGGCGGATAGTTCCAAGACTCCAATCGGATGCCTGAAACCTCAGATAATATACCTAACCCTATATAAACTATGTTTTATCCTATACGTGTATACCTATGATAAAGTTTAATTTATAAATTCGGCACAATAAGAGATTAGCAACAATAACTAATCAGAAAATAGAACAATTATAACAATATACTATAAGAAAAGTTGTGTGAATATTCTCTCTCTCTCTCTCTCTCTCTCTCTCAAAAAATAGCTTATTGTACTGTCCTCACCTATTTTCAGACATTGGTTTTCCACTGGTAAATGAAACCACAGAAAACAAAGTCATGGATAAAGGGGAACTATTGTATTATAATAAACATGATAACATTATCATTATACTTTCCCTCTCCTAATAGATCAAACTTTTTATCAGGTTGATCCTGTTATTTATATCAATTGGTGTACCGAGTAATCTCTTGTATATACTGAATACTCAGTAAATGTACTAGAGAAGAATTTAACTGAAATAGTATGAAGTTGAAACAATATAAAATATTTGGATGGTATTTCATTTTCCTGAGAGGGTGCTACAGACTATTTAGAATCTAATATCAATAACCTATTTGTTTATTTTGATAAAGATAACTTAGATAATCCTTAGCATTGTATTTATAGCCCAATAGAGTGATAGTTTACAACCTTAACATTCGTATGTCTTTAACTATAAATTTTAGGAGGCCAGTAATTCAGTTGATAGATATTATCAGTAATAAACTGCTGAAAGAAGGCACAAATAACTTGTACAATTGATTCCTGTATTGTTTCCTTTGAAGGTGTGCTTTGCAAATGAGAGACAGTGTTAAGACACAAGGGGAACAGTGAGATGGATCTGTTCCCACCTGAGCTGTCTGTCCCACAGGCTGGCGCAGCATCACAGAAGGAGCTGGAGCTTTGCCACTGCCTGTCCCCTAGGAAGCCTACTAAGTAAAGTCCAGAAAGAGAAGTGTGCTGTTAACAGATAAGGCATCCTATGGACAGAAGAAAATGACTTCATCATTGATGAAAACAAATCCTTCTATGTTTGCCTTTATTTTAACAAACAGGACATTTTTGGTTTATTAAGTAAAAAATCATTCACATTAATTATTTAGGTAGTAAATTTAAGGCAAATATGCATAAAGTATAAAATGACTTGAGGTTCTATTTAAAATAAGTTGTCTAAATTATAAATTGAAACTTCCACCCAGTGAGCTTTTGAGAGCAAAGTCCACTTGGTGCTTGTCCTGGGGCTGGGTGTCTGGGTGACACCCTGTCCTGGGTGTCTCCCGGGGCTTAGCACAGCCCTGGGCACCACTGGCATCTGGGGAGACTCGGAAGTACAAGAGGGTCCCGCAGGTGACAGTTTATATTTAGAAGTTTATGTTTCGTGTTGGCAGTACAGAACTTAAAGGATGACGAGTTGAAAGTGTAATGGCATAGTACTGGCTTCTCTGTAGCCACATACTTCGCCTGCGGGTAGGACAGGGCACATTCAGGAATCCTCTGCGAAGAGTCAGAGTGTGTTGAGGGGTCTGTCGTGAGCTGCTCCCCTGCACTGCTGCCACTTGGGTAGGCTGGGCACCATGACGTCTGGGACCAGAGCCAGGCAGCTCTCAAGAAGACATGTCAGAGGGGCCAGGTCTGTTCTCTCTCCTCTTCAGCCTGCAGGAAGGTGACAGGAGCAAGGCAGAGGAGCAGCAAAGCCCAGGAGGTTCCATCCCCTCCCCTGGGTTGATCTTCAAGACTGTAGCCTTTAGATAGCTGTAGAATCTCAGAGAAAGTTTTCCTTTTCAGGAGCACAGTCTCTCTTTCTGAGGGTCAAAATTTGTACATGTGTTTCTGACTCTACTCATTGTAGTGTTTCTCATAGGCAGGCAGTTGAAGCTCACCTTGCAGTACTATTTTGATTTTAGCATGTGACACACCCTGCTATGGTTTTGCTGTGCTGTGGTTGCTATGTGGCATTCTGAGGTTTTTGCTCTCCTTGTTGCCCTAATTTTTTTGTTTGTAAAAATAAACTGCCATTCAAGAGAAATTGTTTCCTCTGTAAAATATAGTTTAAATCCAAGAATGTTCTTATTACTCTTAAAATTCAAAGCATTGTCCTTTAACCAGTCTCACACATTTATCTAGTTTAATTGAGGTTTGTTCTGTTTGAAGCTAGACTAAGCTTAGTATTTGCCTCTATGTGGTAATAATTAAATTTAGGGTTTGTGATTTCTGAGCACAGTGTTTCTTGGTCTTATTTTGCTGATTCTTTTATGTTAGCTCTCATGTGGTCATTGTCTTCCGAAACTCCTTTTATTGCCAGTCAGTGTGAATCCTTTTGTTTTGAATTTCTTCATAGATTTTTGACTGAAAGTTCAATTTAGGATATTTAGTGGATTTTAGAAAAAATTTTCAACCCATTTGACTTGTTTTTTCCCCTTTCTGTTCTCAGTTGCACTATTCAAATACCATAATCTATTCTTCACATCTTGTGCCATCTTAATTTTTACTTCTGCTTCTGCAACGTTGTGACATCAAACATTCAACCATTAAAACATGTTTTACTTATGAACACTGTTGACTTTTATTGAGGTGAACTGTATTATGGTGACCATTACTAGAATTCCTTTTTATACCTTTTAAAGCATGCAGATACCTTTCTGCCTTCGTTGATTTTTAATGATCTGAATCATTTGCATATTATTAAATTATTCATATGAATAATTAATACCATGATGTTTCTTGGTAGTGATTTTTTAATGAATTTTGTCAATGTTTTCATCTCAACTAGAATTAAAAAACCGGAAAACAAAACAAACAGAACCCTTGAGATACTTTTGCTGGTGCGACTCTTCAGCCTATCCTGAGCCAGTTTCTTCTTCCCAGAGCTCTAATAAAAGTTAGCCTAAAGCAGGAGTCACCTGTTCTGCCCCCTGCTTGTGTTAGGAATTGCCACTTTATCTTTTTGTTTCAAAATTTCCATTTTCTTTGAAGGTGGTCCCCACGGTTGAGGTTTGTGGTTATTGACATTCTAGAACTGAAGTTGGCTTTGTTACCTGTGTATTTGGGAATTCATATATTTCTGATTTAAAATGGTACACCAAAGATTTCTCAATTTCCGGTTTAAAATAAGCTTCAATTTTTTTGTTTAAATAAATTTGTTGTAGTTAAATGATAATTTTAAAATATTTGTCATAGGAGAGATACTATTTTGAAAATTTTCTACAAGAAACTAATTTTTATAGTTGGACTTTCATCTTCAAGATCTTTTAAGAATAATAAATATCATTTATATAAAGAAGTCTAATGTATCAAATACCTTCACATACGTTATTGCCTTAAAATGCTCTAACATAAATATTGTTATACATACACACACACACACACACACACACACACACACACACAACACATGAAAGACCAAATGGATTCTGTTAGTTTAGGTGACAAGATTATTTGGCTTGTAAGTGACAAAACTGGGACTTGAATCCATGTCTTTAGACTTCGTAGTCTGTAGGCTACCTGCCATACCACATTGTGCTGAATAGGACAGTTTGCACCTAGAGAAAAATGTGTAGTGGTGGATTGGATGTTTCTAAGAAAAGCGTGTATATTATAATACTTGTTGACATGACTTGTTGACACTACAGATGAGATGCGTAGGAGGCTTTGTTAAATCAGTCAAATGAAGAAAAATGTTTTTCAAATTGTAACTTTCTCTGCAGCAATTAAGATGTGGGCCTAGGGACTTAAGGTGTTAATTTTTACCTTTTCTTCTGTAGCATGGAGTGAGATCTTTATTGTTAATTAGAGGGCTAGAAAGTCAAGCTGTTCATGTCAACGAGTTAATGCATTAAAATGCTGTAGCTGTAAGGATTGCAGAGATCGCCAGATGTGATGGAACATCAAGCAATGGTGCTTTCCCACCAGGACTGATGAAGCCAGAAGGGCTCCATAGAAAGGCTTCGTGTCATTTACTCTAAGTCCTAAGTTTTGAGCAGCTGTTTGTCAGCTGAAAAGGGTGAGTTTCAGATACATTCTAGGTATCACTGACCCTTGAACAACACAGGTTTGAACTGCATAGGTCCACTTATACGCAGATTTTTTCAATAAATGTAGTCAGCCCACCATATTGACAGTTTCCACACCCATGACCAAATGTGGATTGAAAATACAGTATTCACAGGATGCAAAACCCACATATATGCAGGACCAACATTTCTTATCAAGCACAGCAGGGACAACTGTATGCAGGGACTTGAGTATGTGCAAATTTGTTACCCTCGGGAGTTCTGGAACCAATGATACTGAGGGTCAAATGTACTTGAGTAAATTTAGGTAGACGTAAGCGGTCTTGTGTGGTTTTTTTTTTAGAGTAGTAATACTCAAAATTGGTTTTGGGACCAACAGCATTAGCATTACCTTGGAACTTACTAAAATGCAGATTGGGGGCCCCACCCCAGACCTGCTGAATCAGAAACTCTGAAGGTGGGGCTCAGCAATCTGTTTTAACAAGCCTGTGATGCTGATTCATGCTGGAGGCACACTGAGAGATATCAGACTTTTAAGATAAAGATTTAGGGTTGGCTTGGGAAGAGTAATGCTGGCAAGTGTGGGAATATATTTAGATTTGTAATCAGGAGATGCTTTATAACTGAGGGTTGGAATGACCCTTAAAGATAAAGACCAGTCATAACTGATACTAAGGTATCCAATTTTCTTTCAGGACTATATTATATACTTCATTTGTTAATATATTTTATTTTGATCTCATTATAAAGATTGCTGCTTGTAATCTTCAAAACACATAATTGAATAGAACAAGTATAATTCTTTACCCAGAAACCATGTATGTAGGAAGCCCAGCTGTAGCACTGTGCTACCCTTGACCTAGTAGCAACAAGTGTTAGTGAAACAAAGTATGTGAAAGACACCGCTGTTGAGTGCTAGACTCATAACCAAACTGTAGACAGATCATACTGTCATAGCATGACTCTAAATTAGAACAAAAATATATATATAGTATACATATGTATATATTATTGTGATGCTAAAGAAAAGAAGATAATGAGGAATATGTTGAATCTTAGCTAGTTTGGTCGGTTTGGGTATATTTGAGAGTTACCCTTAGGAAATGATTGTTAGTTTATCCAAGCAATAAGGCAATTTATTATTAAAGAAGAGATTGATTTGAATATTTGTATTAAAGAATAATACACTTTTAATTGTGAAAAAAGACACAATAATACAGCGAAGAAAATAAAACCTTACCTGTAATCCTTTCATCTAGAGATAATTTGCTTAATTTTTTAGTAAAGATCACTCTACTTTTTCTTTATAAGACTATTATATTAGTACTACCGTCTTAGAATCACATAGTTCATATAAGCCTAAAAGTCTGTTTTTCTTACTCAGCAATATAATAAGAACACCTCCGACAATGTCATTAAAAATATTTTTTGAATTAAGATTTTAATGCTATAATTTATATAGCTGTTTCATGATTTATTTTTCTAATTTTCACAAGAAGTATAGATTCTTTACCATATTTCACCATAGTAAATAAGACTGATGAACATTTCTGTACATAAATGTTTTTCTCCACATGTCTGATTATTTCATTAGTACAGCTTCTTTACAGTGCCCTTGTTGAATAAAAGTATATAAACATTTTTAAGGCCTTTGGTTACCTAACTGTGCATAGGAATGGGTAACTGCTGTGAACCCAGAGAAAACTAGATTTTTTAAAGATGTCTTGCCTTGCACTGGAAAAATTAAATTCACCTCTAGAGAGTTTAGAAATAGCCAGTATCTAGTAACATTAGCTACTATTTTAAATAATAGCTGCTAAGATGCCAAACATTGTACATACATGTCTCCACGTGTGACTTGTACATATGAATATATGTATAGAATGTCACATCAATACCATTAGGTGGGTATTATCCTCATTTTATATATGAAAAAGTTACAGTTCAGAAAATTGAAATAATTTGATCAAGATAAAATAGGCAATAAGCAGCAGAGCTGGAATTTAAACCTATATCTGACTTTAGACCATGCTTTTCTAAGTTCTGGCAGAATTTTTGTATAAGATTTGAGCCTTGAAAATAAAGTTTACAACTACCACCAGCAATATGGTGGTTCTTTCTTAGAATTACCATCTCCAATGACGCTGTGCCTCAAAAAAGGAAATGATCAGATCAGAGACTTACATTTGTCTAGAGAATTAGACTTCTGGTTTATGGAAAAAGTTTAATCTTATACCCTTCTGTGACTATATCCTTATTGTACTGTTCACTTGCATACAGAAATAAACCATGTAAAATATGGTCTGCTTCTCAATGTTATATCTATTTGGATTAAAAGGGAATTAGACAAAATATACTCTGGGGATTAAAAATAGCATAGACAATCAAATATGTGTCTGACTTGGGTAGGAAGGTAGGAGAAATACATTTGAACCCAGGAGATAAATCTTGTCAAATAAGTTGAAAATAAAGGAAGTGTGAAACTTAAACTTATTTCTGAAATTGTCTTAATATTTCACTTTAGAGACATTTCCTAAAACTTGTGTTTTTAGAGTTTTCTTGACTAAATCTGATTATGGATAGGGAGGAGGGGTGTTTCATCACTCTCTAAATGACTGAGAAGGCAGGCTGGGTATTTTGCTATTTTAACAAATTCATTAGTTATTGTCAATTAGACTGTTGACATTGTCTTGTCACAAACTTAGATTTCAGGCTGGTGTACTGATGCACGTGTCCCAAGTAGGGAACGTAGATGGTATCAAAGCCTGTGAATTCAGCCCTGGAAGTCCGTGGGGGCATAGTAGCCCCTTCACATCCAGTCAATCAAAAAGTGTTTACTGAGTAACTAGTATGTGATTTATTTTCTATCCCGAGAATCAAAATTCTCAGGTAGCCCTTTCTGCAATGATGGAAATGTTCTATTTTTGTGCTATCCGGTATGGTATTCACTAGCCACAGTGAATATTAGAAATAGGGCTTATGCAACTGAGAAAGTGCATTTTAAATTTTATTTTACTTTATTTCATTTAAATTTGATTACCCACATGGCTAATGGCTACCTTACTAGATTCTGCCACCACAGGGACCCTTGTGCAATGAAATGTAAGTCTCTCCACTGCAGCTTATCGAACTGCCTGGCACTTTATAGCTACGAACAGGTAGAGCAACACAGTTTTCTCTCGCTCCCCAACCCCTGGCCAAATTTCCTGCCTTCTCATGAGCCCCATCTAATCCCGTGTGTCTGGCTAGCCAGCCACCTCCTGTTAGCTTGTGTCACTTCCCTTTCTCATGCATTGCTTCCTTCATGGTTAATGGCAGGATCTCTCTTGCCAGTGTCCAAGTGGGGAGTCCCATCCTCCCTCCAGGGAGGTGGCCTGGTATCTTAGAAAGAGAACAGACTGGCTTTAAAGCCAGTTGGCTTATATTACAGCCCTGTCATGGGCCAGTGGTGTGGAATTGGTTGTTATTTAACCTCCTCTGAAGATTGGAATAGCCATATTTGCCCTGAGGAGTTGTCGTGAAGAGAACTGGAGAAGAGTGTGGCAGTGCAGCGAAGCCCGGCACACTCTAGCCAGCGAGCACAGTTAGCAACCGAAGCTTGATGCGCATGAGCCTATAGGCAGGTGATGGAAAAGTAATATTTGCTGCTAATGATTATAATTCTTATTAATATTTAGGAGGTGAAAGATAATGGGCCTTGAGGAAATAACACTGGGGTTGTTTCCCCAGTTTTGCTAAACAATAGCTATTAACTAACTTGAAAGGACTGAAAGTATAACTCATAATTACAATGACAGCAGAAATACATCCTTACCCACTAAACCCTTGAATGTGGGAAGATCTTCTAAGAACTCTATATCAGTTCATTCATTGCATTCTCACAGGAAATCTGTGTAGTGCTTATAGCTACTGTTAATACTCCCATTTTATAAAAACGGAGTCACAGAGAGATTAAAATTGTCCACAGTCACACAACCAGCAAGTGGCAAAGCCAGGATTTAAGTTCAGACTTTTTAGGTCCGAGCCTATACCCTTCTGTCCTGCCTCTTATGTCACTGTGTGCTGTGCATTAGATTCTTAGGTGCCTCGATGCTTCCTGCTGAGAGCTTCTATCCCTCCAAGCCCTTATTTTAAATTCATACCATTCTCAGATGCCTACTTTAAAGCCCATGGGACTCAGTTGCACAAAGTCTGGTTTATCTGTTTAAAAGGTACTGTCATTTATATCTCCTGTAAATAGAAATGTGTACATATTCATATATGTGCACACATCACTTGTACATGTCAGGTACTGTTAAGTACCTGAGAAAAAGAAAAAACAGATAAAAAAGAAACAGCCGCTGTATTGTAGAAGTTGAGGATTTAGTTATAGAGGCAAGACACTTGAACATGTCGATGTGAAACGCACTATCAGAGCACCAAGAAAAAAGCAACTTTTCCTAGGGAAGCTGGACAAAGGGGTGACCTTCATTCCAAAAACATTTACTTTCCAAGTGTTCGTGAACCAGCCAGCCAAGTCCCCTTCTGTCACAGAAGCAACGTTCTAGAGGAGACTTAGTTAGCATGCAGAAGTCCACGTTCCTTTTACTGCAGCACCAATAATGCTTTACTGCACTTAGTTGTTTCCGGATGTGCGTCTCTCTGTGAACCTGAAGCCGTCTCAACTAGCCCCCACCCAAAGATTCTAACTTATTTTCGGTGAGTCTAGAGAAAAACCCAGGCATCTTCATTTTTAAAGTCGTTTTAACTCATAGACTAAATTGAAAAATAGTGATTTCCTAATTAGTTATTAGTAAATTTATAAAGCCAGGATTAGATCTGAGGGCTCACTTTGATGATACAGTAAAAGTGGGGTCATATTTTTGAGCAAAGGACTAGGTTTTCTCCCCAAAATTAATCAACCAGATAAAAAATACACACCTGTAGCATAGCTGCCACAGTGTGGCCACCACGACATTCCCCCGACCACCACACACACACACACACACACACACACACACACACACACACACAAACGGCGCCACAGCGCGATGACCTCACCAGGCAGGCACATATGTGCACGCTCTGGCTTCAGACCTGGGCCAGTGGGCCCTACAGTTGAGACTGAATTATAAATGACATTGAATGGTTTATTCCTAGCATGTCTTCCATGCAAAGAAAAATAAAATCTAGATTATGTTCTGACAACTACAATTCTTAGTCTAACCTTCTTTAGCTAAACAAGAGGAAGAAAGAAAGAAGAAAAGAAAATTTTCTTTCATTTATTCTTTTTTTTTTTTTTTCATTTTAGAGACAAGGCCTCGCGCTGTCACCCAAACTGGAGTATGGTGGTGCCATAGCTCACTGCAACCTCGAGCTACACATTCTCCCTACGTAACATACAAGCAAATCAGTTTAATTTATGATTTGGAATACTGTTTGTTTTTAAAAGTGGTTATGGTAATCTACGTATCAGTCACATTGTCCCTGTCTACATATTCAATGCAAAATATAGTCTTGATATAATTAGTTGCTAAACACAGGAACAATTTGAGAGAGCTTAACTAGTAGGAAAATAAAAATAAACATCTCTCACAAAACTGAGACTTCCTGAAATAAGTCACTAAGAGGGTATTTTACGCATTGACAGTGATAGAAAACAAAAAGATATTTCACATGGTTTTCTTTCTCTTATTTCAATGACATTTTTTTAAAAGTCTATTCCGTTGTTTCCTGTTCACTTGAGTTCTATACCAGCGGTCCCGAGCCTTTTTGGCACCAGGGACTGGTTTCACGAAAGACAGTTTTTCCACAGACCAGGGTGGGGCTAGGGGGATGGTTTCGGGATGAGTCGAGGGCATTACATTTACTGTGCAGTCAAACCTCTCTGCTAACGATAATCTGTATTTGCAGCCGCTCCCCAGCGCTAGCATCACCGCCTCCGCTCCACCTCAGACCATCACGCATTGGATTCTCTTAAGGAGCCACAACCTAGATCCCTCGCACGTGCAGTTTACAGTAGGGTCCCGCTCCTGTGAGAATCTAATGTCGCCACTGATCTGACAGGAGGCGCAGCTCGGGTGGTAATTTTAGTGATGGGCAGCAGCTGTAAATGCAGATGAACCTTCACTTGCTCACCTGCCACTCACCTCCTGCTGTGTGGCCTGGTTCCTAACAGGCCATGGACTGGTACTGGTCCACAGCCTGGGGCTTGGGGACCACAGCTATATACATAACATTCTCGGATGAGAGGTGGAAATGATCCTTAATGCAAAGCATGTGTGTTTGGACAGCCATTTCTGAACTGTAATCGGAAAACATTTTGGCAGAAAAGCTGTAGCATTTGAACTCCACTGAAGACTGTCTTTCCAGTTTTTTGTGTATTTCATTTGTGTGTGTGTAACTCTTCCACACTGTAGCCCATCCTACCACCGTGGCTGCTGACTTCTCAAGGATGTTCTGATAATTTACTGGAAAGTAAATGCATATCCTTAAAATTCCTTAGAAGAAAGGATCAGTGGGAATCCAGCATTATTTTATGTTCGTTGGTGGTATTGGTTGTATGTGTCATTTATCAAGTGAGGTTTAACACCTTACGTTTGTTTTTAGTTTCAGTTCAGTCTTCAGAAAAGCTAGTTAAACATGCTTTTCAGAAGATGTTTAATCTCAATCCATACGTGCTCTGTCAGCTTGCTTTTTGATAGTCACATATTTGTGGCAATGAGATCCGTAGAGAGGTTGCAAAGGCCACACCGCTTAGCGCTAGATTACAGCATGAAAGATCGTGCTAAGTATAAAAGTAATGCTGGCACTGTAGATATGAATGTTTAAAAGCTGTGACTTCCTCTGCATGCTAATAAGGGAAACTGACATGTGAATCTTTTCTGTGTCCCCTCGTCATGCCCTCCTGCACTCTGCCCACAGCACCCTTCGTCTGGCCACCTCTCCTGGGAAGCCCCCCAGAGGGGCCTCCTCTGGGGCATTGTACCTCATTCACCACCTTTCCCTCTCCGCTGACACTGTCTGCGCAACAGCTTTGTCCTCCTTGACTGAATTCCCAGTCCCCTAGCACTGTGCCCACATTGCACAGGAGGTCATTAAAAGGAGAGTGAAATGAACCAGACAGACCTAGATAATGGGTTTTAAGATCTTCCACATATCCAGTGGCCTTGCAAATCTATTTTATAAAGGTGTGCTACTGTGTGAATTAATTTCCTAGATCATATGGGTATAAGAAGTTACATCTGTGACTAAAATCTCAGACTTCCTACATTATGCTAAGTCGTACTTTAAACCTCATTCAGATTCCCTAATTCAGAAATCATGATCCTTTTAATCTAGTTAGACTAACACTTACCCGTGTAGTTATCTTTGGGGGACCAAGGGGACTTGTGAGTATATGAGAAGACTGAACAAAGTTTCAAAGGTATCTTTACCTTATGGTAGAGAATCAAGTATTTTCAAATCCCAGTAACTTTTGTACAGAAACAATTAATATGCTAATCAAAAATTAGTTGTATGCATTTAAGAAAGTTTGCTATATTTTCTCTATCTCAAGGACCATAACTTTGTTACTTTATGTGATGTAAAATAATGAACTAAATTTCCTTACAAATCATGTTTGTGCTAGACTAATTCAGTTTGATTAACTTGAATTGGACAGAACACAGTTCTAATATTGGTATCTTTATCTGTAAACTGGCAGGTTCCAAATACATACATATACTTTACCTTGTGTTTTCTTCTTCTTAGCTGTTAAAATAGTATTACTTTATTATATTTTTAAAAATTAACTTGAAAGAATTAAAAAGCTGGAAGTTTATGACATCCCTCATCCATCCGACCGTGTGCAGCACTCATACCCAGATGGTGCCAGACACATGCCCACCCTCCTTACCTGCTTATTTTCTCGTAGCCTGTTCCCTCTCGTTCTCTCTTCTTTTCTCTCTCTTCCTCCTTCTCCCTCCCTGTCTCTCTCCATTTCTCACAACTTTTTTTTCCTAGGTTGCCATGCCTATAGTCTATAGGTTTAAAATATTACTATGGTAAATTTATATTGAATAAGTTGCATGTAAACATACTAGGTACTAAGAAAATTTACCTAGATTAGGATAAATTATAATCTAGTAGACAACTGAGTCTGGCTCTTGAAAAATATTCATATAGGATTACAAGCTTTACATATAATTAGTCACATGTTCTGTGTGTTAGGCAAGTTGCTCCCAGAATATATGACATGAAGTTATAAATAAGCATTTTATCTTTGAACAGGGAAATTTAAATACCAGAAAATTTTGCACAAAGCCCAAATTTATGCTTGTATAACTAGTACTGATGTTTGGACAGAAATTAGATATTGACCATTGTTAACTGGTGGTTTTCCTTAATATAGGAAAAGTCTTAGAGACTAGAATCCTCATGAGTTTAAATTGACCAATGGGGTGATTTAAGGGAATGTTGTTTTAGATTGATTAATATTACAGAATCTCCACTATATTTTTCACTAAACTATTTATTTTGAGATAATTGTAGATATACATGTAGTTGTATGAAATAATTCAGACAGATCAACTGAAACCTTTTCACCCAGTTTTCTCCACTGGCAGAATCTTTCAAAATTATAGTATAATATCACAACCTGCATATCAGCATTGATACAGTCAGAATATGAAACAATTCCTTCACCACAAGGATCCTTCATGTTGCCTTTTTGTAGCTATATCAACCTCCCTCCCTTCTTCTCCCCTCATCTCCACCCACATCCTGAACCCCTGGCTACCACTTCGTCCATTTCTGTTGCTTATAACAGAATACCTGAAACTGGGCAATTTATAAAGAAAAGGAATTTATTTCTAACAGTTACGGAGACTAAGAAGTCCAGGGTTGAGGGACCACATCTGGTGAGAGCCTCCTTAGCGGTGGGGACTCTCCGTGGAGTCTGGAGGCAGCACAGGCATCACATGGCGAGGGGGCTGCGTGTGCTGGTTCAGGGCTCTCTTCCTCTTTCTATAAAGCCTTCAGTCCCACTGCCATGATAACCCATTAATCCATGAGTGGATTAATCCATTCATGAGGGCGGATCCCTCATGACCCAAACACCTCTTTAAGGCCCCACCTCTCAGTGTTGCCACATTGAGGATTAAGCTTCAGCATAAGTTTTGGAGGGGACAAATATTCCAACCATAGCAACCACTGATATGTTCTTCATTTCTTTAGGGATTGGCTTTTTTCACTCAGTGTAATTCCCTGGAGAGTCATCCAAGTCATTGAGTGTTTTCAATAGCTTGTTCCTTTTTATTGCTGAATAATTCCATGGTATAGATTTAACAGATGTTTTAAGCCATTCACCTATTGATAGACATTTAGGTTGTTTCCAGTTTGGAACTATTATGAATAAAGCTCTTATTAACATTCATATGTAGGTTTTTGTACGAACATAAGTTTTCATTGGTCTGGGATAAATACCTAAGAATACAAATGATAGATTATGTGGTAGTTGCATGTTTAGTTTTTTTTTTTTAACTGTCAAACTTCTCCAGAGTGGTTAGACAATTTCACATTCCAACCTGCAGTGTATGAGCAATCCAGTTTGTGCACATCCTCACTAGCATTTAGCATTCTCATTATGTTTTGTTTTAGCCATTTTGATAGTGTACCTCATTGTGATTTTAATGTGCATTTTCTTAATGGCTAATGATTTTGAACATCTTTCATTGTGCTAATTTTCCATGTGTATATCTCTTCAGTAAAATGTCTATTCATGCCTGTTGTCCATGTCCTAATTGAATTGTTCATCTTTTTGTTGTGAGGTTTTCAGAGTTCTTTATGTGTTCTAGATATTAGTCCTCTCTAGGATATATGGCTTGAAAATATTTTCCGTGTATCTCTAGCTTGTCTTTTCATCCTCTTAACAGGGTTTTTTCTTAAATCAAAAGTTTTTATTTTGATGAAGCCTAGTTTATCAAGTTTTTTTTATCGTAAGTCTTAAGTACTCTTTGCCTAATCCTAGATCCTAAAGATTTTCTCCTATATTTTTTTCTAACAGTTTCGTAGTCTACATTTATGTTCATGATCCATTTTGAGTTAGATTTTGTATAAACTATGAGAACTAGGTTGAAGCTGACATTTTTCTGTCTGGGATGTCCAAAGTCTATCCTTCCTCTGGCACTTTGGTTGAGAATCAGTTGTGGCCAGGAGTGGTGGCAACTACACAAGAAGCTAAGGTGCATGGATCACTTGAGCCCAGGAGTTTGAGACCAGCCTGGGCAACATAGTGAGACCTGTCTCTAAAACACACAAACAAAAATCACACTGTAGAGATCATTTTTTTAAATCAGTTTTGCATATTTGTGGGGTCTATTTCTGGGTTCTTTATTCTGTTTCATTGGTCTATGTGTCTATCTCTCCACTAACACCATACAGCATTGATTATTGTAGCTATGTAATAAGTTTTTAAATTGGGTAAAGTGATTCCTTCCACTCTATTCTTTTTCAAAATTGTTTTAGCTATTGTAATTTCTTTGCCTTTCTGTGTAAATTTTAGAATCGGCTATGTATAGCTGAAAAAAAATCTTGCTGGGATTTTGATGGGAATTGCTTTAAGCCTATATATCCATTTGGGAAGAATTGACATCTTTAAGATAGGGGTCTTTCAATTCATAAATGTGGTATGTCTCACCATTTGTTAAGATCTTCTTTATTACATTAGCATTTTAGAACTTCAACATACAAGTCTTGTACATGGTCTATTAGATTTACACTGAAGTTTTTGTTTTTTCCTTTTTGTTTTTATAATTTTAAATAGCATTATGTTTTTAATTTTGGTATCCATGTGTTCATTGGCAATATATAGAAATACACTTGATTTTTTTTTATGTGTTTGTTCCTGCAACCTTACTGGACTCACTTATTAGTTCTAGGAGTTATTTTGTAGATTCCTGGAAATTTTCTACATAAGCAATTATGTTATCTTCAAATAAGGACATTTTTGTTTCTTCCTTTCTGATCTGTATGCCTTTTGTTTCCTTTTTTTGCCTTATTGTAGTATCTAGAACTTCTAGTACTATGTCGAATAAAAGTAGTGAGAGAGGAAATCCTTGCCTTATTTCTCAGCTTAGGTGGAAAGCATTTATTCTTTCACCGTTAATTATAATGTTAGCTGTGGAGTTTGTGTAGATGCTCTTTATTAAATTGAGGAAGTTCTCTATTTCTAGTTTTTTAATTACAGGTGGATGTTGAATTTTGCCAGATTTTCTAGATAGATTAATGTAATCATCTGATTTTTCTTGTTTAGCCTTTAACCTGGTGAAGGTAATTTTAAAATATTAAACAAGACTTGCATTCCTAGAATTAACCCCACTTGGTCATGTTGTATAATTTCTTTTATATATTGCTGAATTCTGTTTACTAACATTTTGTTAAAGATTTTTGTCTTATATGCCAGAGGTATGTTGGTCTATAGTTTTCTCTGTTTTTGTACTGTCTTTGTCTGGTTTTAGTATCAGAGTAATACTGGCTTTATAAAATGAATTGGGAAGTGTTTCCTCCTCTTCTATTTTGTGGAAGAGAATGTGTAGAATTGGTGCTAATTTTTTTTTCACATTTGGTAAAATTGTCCAGTGAAAGTATATCCCTTTTTAGAGTTTTTAAGTTACAACTTCGTTTTCCTTAACAGTTATAGGGGTATTCAAATAATCTATTTCATATTGCATGAATGTGGTAATTTGTTCTTTTTGAGAAATTGGTTCATTTTATCTAAGTTATTAGAATGTGTGTGTGTAGAATTCTTCATAACAGTCCCTTACTAAAGTTGTGATATCTCCAGGGTCTGTAGATATATCCTCTGTTTCATTCTATTTATTTATTTATTTGAGACGAGGTCTTGTTCTATCACCTGGGTAGAGTGCAATGGCATCATCACAGCTCACTGTAACTTCAAACTCCTAGGCTCAAGTGATCCTCCTGCCTCAGCCTCCCATGTAGCTAGGACTACATGTACACCCCCCACTTCAGCTTATTTTTTTTTTATTTTATTTTTGTATTTTTATAGAGACAAGGTCTCACTCTTGCTCAGGCTGGTCTTGAACTTTTGACCTCAAGCAATCCTCCCGCCTCAGCCTCCCAAAGTGCTAGGATTAAGAGGTGTGAGCCACCACGCCCTGCCCTCTATTTCATTCTTGAAATTGATACTTTGTATCTTCTCTCCTTTTTGCCTTTTTCACTCAATTCATTGATCATTTCAAATAACCAACTCTATTGCATTGTTTTTCTCTGTTGTTTTTCTGTTTTTAGTGTTTTCTGTTTCAATGATTTCTGCTCTTTATTATTTATTTCTTTCCACTTGCTCTGGGTTTATTTTGCTTTACCTTTTTCTAGGTTTTTGAGGTAAGAGCCTAGATTACTGATTTGAGACTTTTCTAATGTAAGCTTTAAGTGCTATAAAATTTTCTCTTGGTATCACTTCAGCTGTTTCTCACAAATTTTGATATGTTAAATTTTCATTTTCATTCACTTCAATTCTTTTAAAACTTTCATTGGGACTTCCTCTTTGACCCATGGATTACTTATAAGTGTATTGTTTTATTTCCAAGTGTTTGGAGAATTTCATGTTATTTTTCTGTTATTGATTTTTAGTTTGATTTCACTGTGATCAGAGAACATATTCTATAAGTAATTTCAGTTCTTTAAAATTTGTCGAGATTTGTCTTATGGCCCATAATGTGGTCTCTCTTAATATATGTTTCGTGGGCACCTAAAAAGAATATGTATTCTGCTGTTGTTGGGTGGAATGTTCTGTAATGTCAATTAGATCCTGTTGATTGGTGGTGGTGTGGTGCTCTTCTATGTCCTTTCTGATAGTCTCTCTACTTCTGTCAAAAGTTGAGAGAGAGATGTTGATGTTTGCAACTCCAATTGTGGATTTATCTATTTTCCCTTTCATTTTATCACTTTTTGCTTCATGCATTTTGAATCTATGTTGTTTGGTACATACACATTTAGGATTGCTATGTCTTCTTGGTGGATTGACCTTTTCATAATTATTTAATGTTCCTTTCTGTATCTGTAATTTTCTTTGCTCTAAAACCTACTTCATCTGATATTAATATAGCCCCCCACTATCTTTTGATTAATGTTTACATGATATATCTTTTTCCATTCTTTTACTTTCTTTCTACCTTTATCTCTATATTTGAAGTGAGTTTCTTATAAACAGCACATAGATGAATCATATTTTTAAATCCATTCTTCCAATCTCTGCCTTTTAATTGGTTTATTTAAACCATTTGCACTTAATGTAATTATTGCTATGTTAGGACTTAAGTGTACCTTTTTACTTTGGGGTTTTTTTAATTGTTGTTCTTTCTCTGTTTTTATTTCTGTTTTCTTTTTTCTGGCTTGATGTGGGTTACTTGAACATTTTTTAGAATTTTATTTATAATGTTTTTGTGTGTATCTCTTTTAATAGGTATCTTTAGTAGTTGATCTGAGTATTATATATACATAACTTAGAACACCTACTGGGTCAACATTTTACTAGTTTGTGTGAAGTATGGAAACCTTACCTCCCCTTATATCCCTTTACCCTCCCTGTTTATAATATGATTGTCTTTAATATTTTCTGTGCATACATTCAGAACCACATCAGAAAGTGTAATACTTTTTATGACAACCTCCGAATATAATTTAGAAAACTCAAGAGGAGTGGGAAATCCTATAGTATGTACCTAATTATTTTATCTATATCTTTCTGTCTCTATTTCTTCCTTCCCACAGGTCCTGGACTCTGTTTTGTTTCGTTTTCCTTTCCAGTCTATTTTCCCTTTATTATTCATATTGGATAATTTCTATTATTTTGTCTTCAAGTTCATTGATTCTTTGTTCCTTCCATTTTGCTATTGAACCTATGCATTGAGTTTTTTATTTTCATTATTTTATTTTTTTAGTTCTGAAACTTTTATTTTTAAGAAATAGTTTATTTCTGTTTCTTTGCTGAGACTTTCTATTTTTCATTGGTCTCAACTGCATTCATAATTACTTGTTGAAGCATTTTTATAATGGCTGCTTTAGAACCTTTGTCAGATGATTCTAACATTTGTGTCATCTCAGCATTGGCATCTATTGTCTTTTTTCATTCAAGTTGAGATTTTTCATGGTTCTTAGTATAACAAGTGATTTTAGATAGGAACTTGGACATTTGATGTATTATGTTATGAGACTCTGGATCTTATTTAAACTTGTTTTAGGTGGTTTCATGTGACACTGATCTGGTAGGAGAAGGTGAGGGTGGGGTGGGATTGTTAACTGCCAGGTGAGGGTAGAAGTTCAGGTTCCCCATTTGACACCTAGAACAGGGGAGAATTCCTTGTTCTTGCTGACCAGTGGTATGAATTCCAGCTTCCTACTATCCCTCTGCTGACACTACTCTGGCTGGGGGGAGAGGGGCGGGGGCAGCCAGGAAAGCCTTGCTGCTCCTCACATGGCTTCTACTGACAACCCTGGAGGGATATGAAAGTGAAGGGTGACCTCAGCACCTCAGTCCTGACTCTTATTAGCTTCCTGTGACACCACCCCAGGCAGGGAGGGAGGAATACTTGGTTACTATTGTCCAGTGAAGATAAAGTCCAGGGCCCCAGATAGTCTCCAGTGTCATCCATAGTAAGGGGGGTACTCTTTGTAAGCCTGTGGGGATGAAAGTCCTAGCTCCTCGCCCCACCTTCTGTCACACAAAACCCCCTACAACACAGCTATCGAGGCCTCTCATTACAGCCCTGTGAGGGTGGAAGGCCAGGCTCACCACTAGCCTTTGCTGGTGTGCATGGGGATGAGGCATAGTTTTCCTGTGGTGTTTGCCTAGAGTAGAGCAGTTGGTGTGTAAAAGTTTTCTACTTTTCTAGGCTGCCCTTCCCTGGTCCTTTGGTTGGAGAGAGCAGGCTTTTGTTGGGACTTTGTCTGTCTGTACCCATTGGTTGTTTTCAGGATGCCAGCTCTTTCAGTCCCAAATCTGGGATATAAGAGGCAAAAAGAAAACCCAGGAACTTAACCACGGTTTTGTTCCTCGGGTCCTGAGGTCTCTAGGCTTTAGCCTGTCAGCCTCCTTCTCTCCATCTTTCAGTGTCTTCTTATGTTTACTTTACATAAAAGATCAAGCATTTTAGTTGCCCTTACTGAGAGGAATAGGGAAAAGTATCTCTACTCCATCCTCCCAGAATCAGAAGTCCTAAATTTTTCTTAATGCTAAGCAACACTCCCTACTTTGAGAAATGGGCATTAAAGCGTTTTCTCATGTCAGAGGACTGAGTAGAATTTTGTCTGCTATATTCTCTGATTCTTTTTCTACTTAATTGTGAGACATTTCAGCAACTATGATTAGTTTGATAGCAAAGGTAGATGTTCCTGTGGCATTTAATGATTAGAGCTGTTGAAATGTCTGAAGGTTTTATTTGTAAATATTTATTTCATTGTCTGGGCACTTATTTGAGCCCATTGATAGTCTTTGTTCATTCTCTGTATTTCTCCCTGAGGAGAAAGCGAAGTCAGAATCATTGACAGTTGCACGGGAGCATGAAGGGCAGCTGTCAATCCCTGGGCTGGCACGGTTCTCGCTGTCCGTAGCAGGCGAGCCACTGCTCTTTGCATCCCGGTTTAGCAAGAATAGGAGGGGAATCCAACATGGCGAATAAACTGTTGAACTTCTTTCTCTTTTCTAGGCAAAAACTTACTCTCCCAGATGGAAGTTGCTCTGTTATTCTGAATACTTACTTTTGTCAGAAAATTGTTGCCAAAGAAGATTCAGAAACAACTCGTCAAGTGTACTGTCAGGACACACCCCTTCCAAGAAGAAGCATCACTTTGGCCCACATGTTTAGAATTAAGAGTCTAACAAATAAGTCACCTGAAATCCAGGTAAATTCTCATTGGCAGAGGTTTTATGCTTGTAATAATATTGGTAACTGGATTTGAAAGGGCTTCAGTGTAAGTGAAGTAAGTGTTTGTTCCCCCAAAAAAACAGCAAATATATATGCTGGAGCATATTATTATTGTTATACCTGAATATATTATAGTTCAGTTTGGCATTTAGTTGTGGTCTTTTTACAGTATTTCATCTTTCTAATTATTTAATATATATTTTAAACCCTTATTCTAATTTATTGAAGTATAGTCATGCATCATTTAATGATGGGGATACATTCTGAGAAATGTGTCCTTAGGTGATTTTGTTGTGCGAACGTCACAGAGCGTACTTACATAAACCTAGGTGGCGTAGCCGCGACTGCACACCCAGGCTACACGGCATAGCCTGTTGCTCCTGGGCTACACACCTGCACAGCATGTCACTGTACTGCACACTGTAGGCAGCTGTGACGCATGGTAAGTATTTGTGTATCTAAACATACCTAAACAGACAAGGTACAGTAAAAATATGGTACAAAAGACAAAAAATGGTACATCTGTATAGTTGCTCTGGGGAAGTCAGTGGGTGAGTGGTGAGTGAATGTGAAGGCCTAGGACATTCCTGTACACTACTGTAGACTTTGTAAATAATGGACACTCAGGCAACACTAAATTTATAAAAAAATATTTTTCTTTGTTTAATAATAAATTAACCTTAGCTTACTGCAACTTTTTTACTTTATAAACTTTTTAATTTTTTTTACTTTTTTATAACACTTAGCTTAAAACACATTGTACAGCTGTACAAAAATATTACCTTTCTTTATATCCTTATTCTATAAGCTCTTTTCTACTTTTAATTCTTTTTTTAGACTTTTTTGTTAAAAATTAAGAAACAAGGCGCATGTTACCCTAGGTCTACACAGGGTCAGGATCATCAATATCACTGTCTTCCACCTCCACATCTTGTCCCTGTGGAAGATGTTCAAGGGCAGTAACAGGCACGGAGCTGTCATCTCCTATGACAACAATGACTTCTTCTGGACACCTCCTGAAGGACCTGCCTCAGGCTGTCTTCCAGTTAACTTTTTTTTTAATAAGTTGAAGGAATATACTCTAAAATAACAATAAAAAGGGTAATATAGTATATGCATAAACCAGTAGCATAGTTGTTTATTATCATTATCAAGTGTTCTGTACCATACGTAATTGCATCCTTTTACATGACTGGAAGTACAGTAGGTTTGTTTATGCCAGTATCACCACAAACACGTGAGTATATCTCCTAGGCAATAGGAATTTTTCAGCTCCATTATAATCTTACAGGACCACCGTTGTATATGCAGTCCATAGTTGACTGAAACATCATTAAGCAGTTAATGACTGTATATTAAAGTTTTCATTTTCTCTGTTCTCATCTTGTTATTGCCTAAGACTTTTGCTTAAACCCTCCTTTATTTATTAGAAAGTCATATTTTTCTTTTCTACAATATCCCTTAGGATAAAAATAGCTGCATAAGCTTGAGATTATACACTAGAGGTTGTTTTCTGGAATTCTGTTGGCCCTGAGCCATGATCATCTGCCAAGATGAATTTAGGGAACTGCCAAAATTCACTCACAGTGGGCATGCAGTGTACCCCTGGGCCCACTCTAAGTTCTGAGTGTCCGTGTGTCTCCCAGTGTACTGGCCTCACTGGTCCCTGGGTTATTTGAGTCGTCACTGAACAGAATGCTGAGAATGACAGATCAAGGCAGGGGAAATAAGAAAGAAAAAGCAGGCAAACTTTCATCCTGTTTTGTTCCATTCAGTGAAGCAAAATCTCTATCAAAAGAAGTGTCTGAAAAGGATTTTCTGAAAAGGAGGGCTCTCTAATCAATTTAATTTTAAGAGATTTAAACTATGGCTCAAAGTGCATTACTGCTTTAATATATAATTTTAAACAGCTATGTGATATTAATCCCATGAGATGCATTTTTGTTTCATGAGGGTGACAAGAAGCTACAGTGTAGCATAGTAGTTATTAGGTGTGTGGACATTGGAGTCAGATGCCCTGGTTCAAATCCTGCCTCAGTCACTTCCTGCTGAGTACCTTGGCAAGATCTGTAGTCTCTTTGTGTCCCAATTTTCTTATCTGTAAAATGTAGATAATAATATTATCTACCTCCTCAGGTGGTTGTAAGGATAAACATGTTTAATATGTAAAGAACAAAGCCTGGAATATAGGAAGCACTCTGGGAGTGTTGTCTTACTGCAATAGTTAATATTATTATAAGGGGTTGTTGGGAGGATACATGAGCATGTAAAGTACTTAGCCTAGGAGATTGCACATACAATCACTTAATAAATGATTCCTTTTCATTAATACATAGTCATTCTTCTATTTTGCTTTTTAGTTTGTCCCGTTGGGACTGTTACCTCAGAAAACAAAATTCTTTAATTACCGTGAGGTATTTTAATAGCAAGACTTCCTGTGTGTTTTCAAAGACCTGCCTGGTCTGTGACTCCATCGGCAGGAGACACCGGCTGCTGTCCGGTTACTCTCTTGCCTTCCCTCCTCAGCGCGCCAGCTGCCTGGCGGACGGAGGCCCGGCCACCAGCGCCTTTGTTTCCATCTCCGTCATTCCTTAGCGGAGTGCACGCACATTGGAGGGTCCCTGCATAATGTCATTTTTTGGCGTGCAGCATGCTGTTGTGAGTAGAACTGAACTGTTTCTTTCCCATGTCTTGGCCAGGTTGTGTGTGGTGGTGTGGCCACCGCAGGGATAGGCCAGACCCACGGCTGCGAAGAAGCAAAAGAACACTTCGCTGCCGGCGCTTCCCTGAGGGACGCCCTCCTGGACGTGGTGGAGCGCCAGGGAGCCGCGGTGGGCTCCGGAGCGGGCGTCCGCGTGGTGGTGCAGAGGATGTACGCCCTTCCAGGCGAGGGCCGCGCCCCGAGCCAGCGGGGGGCGCGCGGGGGCTCCACGGACGCGCGCGGAGTTCGGTGAGTGACGAGCCGCCGCGGGGCGCAGAGGGGCGCGGAGGGTCGCGCAGACAGTGCTCAGGCCCGCGGAGGCTCCGCCCGGAGTGGTTTCTTAGCTGCATTCACCCAAGACGGGCTGTTTTTGCTTGTCTTTTTCTTGCGTCAAAATTTGGGACACATGGACACATTCATTTATTTATATAAAAAGTCCTACTAAAAATTAAATTTGTTGCATTTACTTTTACCTTTCATGGTTCATGTTATTTAAAATAATACAAATATACATTATTTGAGTAATGGATACCCTAAAAGCCCTGACTTCACCACAGTGCAATCTAAGCATGTAACAAAATTATATTTGTACTCCATAAATTTATACAAATTTTAAGAAAATGTTTTAAAAACAAAGTAATACAAATACAAAAAATATTGGTATTGTTATGGAAAAGCCAAGACATGCTTACTGTACCTAAAAAGACAACATCAATTTTATGTCTTGAAAACCAGAGAAAATAAGTTACCAACTATTGTGGCTTTCAGAGAGTGCTGCTCTGAACAGTCTGCATCGGCGTGGCTGCCTAGTAGACCTTTCTGCAGCAGTGTAGTGGTCTGCCTGCACGATCTAATGTAGTAAACTGGAAATGTAGTCCTTGAGCACTTGAAATATGGCCAATGCGAGTAAGGAACTAAATTTTAAGTTTTACTTAATTTTAATTGACTTTAAGTAGCCCCCTGTGGCTAGTGGCTGCCGTGGTATACATGTAGCTCAGTGGCTTCCCACATGAATGAGGGTCAAACCCAGAATCTACAGGACTGTGCTCAGACAAGCCGTGGGAGTGATATCTTCTCTTCTACTTAGATGTAGGCCCTTCTTGGCTTTGTGTTTTTTCCAATAGCTGTAGACCCATCATTGAGGAGTTTATTTATGTCAGAGCCTTGGCATAACCTTTCAAGATTATCTTTCTAGCAATGATAAATTGCCCTCAAAGAAGTAAGACGATTTGCTATAGAATAGAAATTAAAAGTGTAGATTCCATGTCATCACGACAGCCATTTTTTCTGTCTACTCTTTCCGTCACACATTGAAGAAACAGTAATTAACAGTCGTTCTAATCTTGTGATGCCTTCTGATGCCATTCAGAAGGAGCAACAGGAAGCACTTCTATGGTATTTATGAATCATCTTCAAGTGGAGGAAATTTACTCGAAAATGCTATGAATTTCAAAAATCTCCTTGAGGTCTAAAATTAGATAATATTTCTTTTGGAACCGTAAAAAAATATTTTTCTTTTGTTTGGAACATGTATGTGTGTGAAAGCCGTTAAATCAATTTTAAGGTCTTTAAAGTGGCATATAGTTGTAGACCAGCCTTATACCAAGGACTTAAATCTGTGGTAGATTTAAATAGAATTCAGTTACAGATCAGGCATAGGTTTTTGTTTTGTGTTTTTGTTTTACTTGGCTTTTTTCATGGCACATATCCAGTGTTAGGCTTTGGAGAAGAGAGTACTAGTAAGCTCAGCAATGAGGATCTTGGTAAAGCTTCCCCAAGACAGCACACAGACCACACACTCCAAGGGGATGAGGAGACAGAGAGACAGCAGGGACTGAGTCACCCTGATGAGAAGGCACCATGAAACTGACAGTGTGGTCACTTCCTATGAGTAATCAGAAGCAACGCATGTCTCGAAGGCTGTCCCTCCAGGTCCTTTCGGTGGTACTTGTTTTACTTGTTGAGCAAAGAGAAGAAAATCAGAAGCTAAAGTTTAATGAATTGCTGCCAGTGTGAATGGCGTTGTGAATGCTTTGGACCTTGGAACACATGCAGCGACATATCAAATTAGAATATGCTTGTGGTGGATTGAAAGAAGACCAGGCACAAACTTCAAAAACAAGAAAACAAGTTATTCAGATGTAATGAAGATGCATTCTGTGTGGTGCATTTCTTGTAGCACATCTGAGATTGTACAACACTGAGGCTATAGGATACTATTTTCATTTCGCAGATGAGGATACTGAACCTTAGAGAGATTCTTACTTGCTGGCAGTTATACAGGTAGACAAAAAGAAAAACATAATAGAATATAGAACCCCAAGATGGCATGATTGTAGAGTACTGGAGTCAAAAGAGAAGGGAGAAAATGAGGTTAGAATCAAGCTGTGTTTGGGTGAGGGCTCACCCAGGGTCAAGTTGTCCAGGGCAGCAGAAGTGCAAGTGCCTCACCCTGGGGGGACTTGCTTGGATGGTGTAGAAAATGAGCTTTTGAACAGAGAGCTATAGCATTTGGTCTTGGGTTTGAGAACAGGGGTGCTCAGATATCTTTTGGGTACAAGAGAATCTGATCATTAATATGTTCTAGATTCATTTGTTGTGACAATAATCAAGCTCTCTGGTTTACAAATCAAAGTAATACAGAAGTAAAACTGTACTTTACCCACTAATAATTCTTTGATAATATATATAGAAAAAAATGTACAGTATTGAGGTTTCTGCCTTGGAGACACATTTAACAGGATGCTAAATGTGTTTTTTATACATATACATGTAGCACATACAAGAGAATACAATTAGAAGATGTAGATATATAGCCTGGAACATTCCTTTCGTTTCTGCTTGTGATTTCCACCTTCAGCTTCCTCACCGTAGATAATTTTATGGGATGCCCTGTGGGTCCCACCAAATGGACACATTTGGGTTCGTCTTACACAGACTCCTCAGCATAACAAGCTGCAGAGCAAGGAAATTGCACAAGCAGTGATCCCTTCCAACCGAAGGCAACCATCAGTCTGGTCCCCATGTTTTTCAGAATGGCTTTTCTAGAGCTCTGCTCTACCCCAAAGATCTTTGTAACTATCAGTGAACTTAAAGACAGCCTTGATCACTGTGGGTTTTCTATAAAGTCCAGAAATTACCATGTCAGAAGAAACTAAGGCCTGTGGGAAAAGAAACAACAACGTCTTAGGCGTTTAACACAATAGTCCCCTCTACCACACAGCCCAGGTCAAATGGTCCTAGTGAAACCCTGTGATACGCTTCTGTCTAACTTTACTTACACCTTGTTCATAGATGTCTGTCTCAGTCTGTTCCCAGCGCTCAAGCAGTATCGCTTTTCTGAGATCAGTAAGGGCTTATCTTCTGATGGCAGATAGCCCAATTTGTGCCAACTTTGAAATGAAAAGAAATTTGTTTGAAGCCAACCAGTCCTGTTCAGGGTCACAGAGGTTCGGTCAGAAGGCTCATGTCCTCTGAGTTGTGAAACATTATCAAAAATATACTTTAGATTTCAGAAATATAATATGTAAGAGTCTCCTCTCTGTTGTTCTTCTGGACAACTTCCTTTAACTCAAGCTTTTAATGAAAACATTTATTTTCGATTTCTCAAGGTATTGTAGGTCAGAGTAACCAACACAAACGTAAGTTTTATAAATAACTAAAATCAAAGGTAACAGAAAAACCAATGCAGAAGACACTCCTTAACCACCAGGCTAGGCAATCTGTTTAGAGCCCAGACATACAGCTTTTCTACATCTACTGCATATTAAATGACTATTAGATAAATTCATGACTAATAAAACCACAGGCTTTTTTAACAGAAAGGGAACACCGGTCCTGTAATTTACAGTGGAAACTAAGGCAAGGAAAGGGTAAGTGAAGTCCCTAGAGACTCCCTCTGTCCTGGCAGAACAGGTCTAGACCATACAGCCCCCTCCCAACTGTGGTGCTTTCCATTAGACATCACCTTTCTTTCTTCCTTCCTGAAACGTTCTCTGCCTTTCTCCGTGAAATATTTAACTTAGGGACCAATAATTTAATTTTATTTCTTAGAGGTGCACGTTCTTTCTTGCCTGTCATTGCAGAAATATTTAAAAGGGGAGAATTAGTATCTTGCAAGAGTATTTAATTAACAAAACTTACTAAATAGCCATGTCTTCAGACAGAAAGCTGGAAGGATAGAACCTTCCAGTTTAACATTATCTTGTATTATGGTTTTATGAAAATTTGCTGAACTGAATGCAGGAAGAAAGCACATTTTCCTTTTTCCATACTTTGATATTTTAATCCCACTTTTTGTCCTTTGCCCTTTGCTTTATTCTCTTGTCCTATATTTATTCCTTCTTTTCTCTAAGAAAAAGAAAAATCCACCATGTTCTGGCCCAGGCCCTGAGTATACAAGTGGTTAACAAAACCAGATGTCATTCCTGTGCTCATGGAGCATAGTCTAGTAGGAGGATCCCATACAAAATAATTTAAAACAAATACATTTATGATCACAAGTGTAATAAGTGCCCTGTAAGAAAAAATAGGGCACAGTGGAGAAGGGACAGAATTTTATTTAGAGGATTCAAAGATGGGTAGTCTAAGGCAGTTCTATTTAAGTTCGGGTGTTCGTCAGATAAAGAGCAATGGAAGAGAATTGCACACAGAAGAGAGAATGCCTCTGAAAGCTCCTAGGCAGGAGGGAGAAGCCAGAGTGGCCAGGATTCCCGGGCCAGCAGGAGAGCCCAGACAGGTGGTCAGCCACAGCCTCCTAGACCACGCGTGGGAGCTGTGGGGTTTGCTGTGGCTGCCTGCTGACCCACGAATGAAAGGGCCCTATTTGAAAGACAACTTTAGCTGTCAGGTAGTTTGGGAAGATGGGCACATGGGACAGGGCCCCAGAGGAAGCAGAGAGGTCGAGGAAGTGGCACTGCAGCAGTCCAGGTCAGAGATGACTGGCAGGGTTCCTGAGTCTCCTGGGCCCCCACTGGAGACAGAGAAGAGGTCTGTGTTCTGGATGTGAGCAATGCCTTGGTAATGGATTGGGCATGTGTGGGGAGTAAAGTAGAAGGAAATATTAAGAATGATCCTCAGCTTGAATTCCTTGGTAGAATGATGGGCCGTTGACTAAGATGAGAAAGACTGGAGTGAGAACAGGTCTGGAGGGAAACTTGAGAATGCAGTTTGGGGCCTGTGTTGTTTGGAATTCCTGTCACACATCCAAGAGGAGATGTCAGATTAGAAAGTTGGACATACACATATTACATGCAGAGAAGGATTTGAGATTGGACATAAATATTTGGGGGTTCTCAGCCTGGTCAGTGTGTGTATTTGGATGTACCTGCATTTTATGTGCTGATGTCAGCAGGTTGCGGTTGGCCATGCTGCTAAGCCCCAAAGGCACTAGTGGACATGAGTGAAAAGCATATGTCCCCCACCAGCAGCCAGCCCTCCACGGCCCAGGATGTCCTGCAGCCCTCTCCCTGTGCGTTCTTCCTGAGGTGTCTGTCACAGCTGCCCCCAAAGCCAGGGGGATGGAGGATTTCACGTTAGGGAAATGATAGAGACAAAGGAAAGAAGAAGTGCTGGCATTGAGCCCCAGGCTTCTCTTGCACTGGAAAGCAGGTGAAGACAGGCCGGCCGAGGAGGCTGGGCCGATGATACAGGAGGAAAACCCAAGCCTGTGGCAGGAGCTCAGGACGGGCCTTCAGTGTGGGAAGTGGGCCGCTACACAGCTGCAAAGAAGCCGAATAAAGCGAGCACTGATAACCTGTGCCCCAGATTTGGTGAGGAGCTTTATGGGCAGGCGGCATAGGGAGGGGGAGGTGGGAGCAGACAAGCTTGGATAACAAATGTTTTGTTGATGCGTAAGGGGATGAGAGTGTCCGGATTTAAGTACAACAGAACCACAGTGAGGGCTTCTGTCTCTCGTTTCCTGATGGTACACATAGGTACCATTTTTCTTTTAGAAACGCGTTGAAGTAGAGGCAGGCAGCAAATGGAAAGAACAGAAGGTCCGGAACCAGACTGGTGTGGGTTCAGTGCCGACTCCGACAAGTAGCAGAGAGACCTGGAGCACATTATGTTCCCTTATCTGTGAAATTGGAATTAAAATACTCACCACAGTACAGACTCAAAGTGAGGACCAATTGGGATCACGTATGCCAAGTACCCAGCACAATGCTTCCTGTGTGATAAGTACTCACTGAAGAGCAGCTCACCAGCTCTTTTAAAACGAGCACATTGGACAAAGTGTGGTGAAACAAATCCTAAAGAAAAAAAAAAAGCACATATGTTTAAAATTATAAAATACTGATGAACAACATTGCTACATTAGCAGAAACCCAAGATGAGCAAAGAGAAGACATCATATCACATCAGCTCTCAGTGCTAGTGCGCGTCTGTCTGGCTGCTGGGGAAGCTTGCTCTGAAGCTGATTTCCACTTCTGTGCTTTTGGCCATCCCCCCACCCCTTACCCCCACCATTCCCGTCAACAAGGAGTTGATGCCCATTTACTTTAGAAAACACACATTTGTGTAAATTCATATGTGAACTGTGACTAGTGCTATCTCAATGACGGAGGTATGGAAGTTCCTCTGTAATAAACATGTTGCAGAAAATTGCCCTAATGCTATTAATAGGTCCATTATTGAATAGTGCTGGAATTATGGTTGGTATAATTTTGTCTTTGTCTAGAACATTAAACAGATAAAAACATCCCAGACTCCTGATGGTGAAAATGGCCCAGTATTAAAGAATGAGGAACGTGAACTAGTACACAGTGGATGTGATGATTAGAGGCACTAGCTCTTGTGTGTGTTTGGACAGCGGAGACTCTTGTGTCCAGCTTGCTAGATTCCTTTTGGAAAGAAGGGAGTCAGCTGTGGTGCCTTGATTCCTTAGCTGTGTGTTCACCAACCATGTACCCCCTGGGTGGGCACACCTCTTCTCCCTGCTTGTGAACATTTATTTTTCTTCCTATTAAATGACTGGGTGATATGCTGGACTCACATCCTTTTCTCTGTATTGAGAGGGTGGCGGGCATTCCTCCTCCAGAACAGTGAGACATCCTGCCTATTGGCAAAGAGCCCAAGGGAAGACAATCCCTCATCCACAACACCTGGGCCAGTTCACCTGCTTTTCCTTTATGTACCACCACACGCTGCCAGAGTCCATGGGATGACTTTATTGATCCATCTGCTTGGCATCACATTTTCTTAAGGTGGTTGGCACTGATACTTTATTTCTGAAGTTTCTTTGCCTCTTCATGTTGTAGAAAAGTTGGAATTGCTCCTCTTCAATGATTTAAGTATTTGGGGCTTTTATGTTTTTATGTATTTGTTTATTTAGAGATGGGGTCTCATTCTGTTACCCAGGCTGGAGTGCAGTGGCACGATCATAGCTCACTGCAACTTTGGCCTCCTGGGCTCAGGCAATCTAATTTGAGTATTTTTATTGTGATGTGAAAGATATTGTGAGTGCGAGGTATCATTTTTTAATGTGTCCTCATAATGGATGCTATAGCCCATTCCTTAGGTTTGTTTTTACCTGTGCTCGCTCAATAAATTCAAATCATCTCTTCGTCATTAGTCCTGTATTCATGAGTCTTAAATAAACCCTTTACTCTCAGTTGCCTACCCTCTTAACTTTTGCTTGTTTCCTCTCTAAAAACAGTTCTTGGTGGGCCTGATGACACATGAGGTCATTTGGCACTATTTCTTGTCAGCCCTATCTTACTACTGCTAATTCTGCTAACAGATGTCTAGATCTTGTATATTCTTTGCCATTCTTCCTGGTCACATTCTGACTTATCTCAAAGGGTAAAATAGTATCAGGGCCCGTGGAATTTAGTCAAGTGTTTATTGTTCCAGTAGTGTGTACACACAGAGATCTAGACATTGAAACTTGACAGAAGGGAAGCTGAGGGAATCTATATTATCCCTTCCCCCTTTTCTAAAGAGCTTTATTGATATATAATCCACATCCCACAACATTCATCTATTTAAAGTGTACGATTCTATGGTTTTTATTATATTTACAGACTTGTGCAATCATAGCCATAATCTAATATTGTAACTTTTGGAGACCTCAAAAAGAAACTTCATACCAATTGCTAACTCCCCATTCTTCCCAGCCCCTGGCAACCACTGATCTACTTTCTGTCTCTACAGATTTACCTATTGTGGACATTTCCTATAAATGGAATCGTACGGTAGACAGTCTTTTGTGACTGGCTCCTTTCACCTAGCATAATGTTTTTAAGGACTATCCGTGTTGTAACGTGTGTCAGTACTTCATTCCTTTCTATGAATGAATAATGATCCATTGTATGGATATACCATATTTTATTTCTCTTTTGAGGTGATGCACCATTTGGGTTGATGCACATCTGGGTTGGTTCCACTTTTTGACTAATATCAATAATGCTACTATGAACATCCATATACTTAGGAGTGGAATTGCTGGGTCACAAGGTAACTCTGTTTGATTCTTTGATGAACTGCTGAACTATTTTCCAAAGTAATTATACCATTTTACATTCCCACCAGAAATGTATGAGGGTTCTGATTTCTCCACGTTTGCCAAAACCTGTTACCGTCTTTTCGATTCTAGCCATCTCAGTGGGTGTGAAGCAGTATCTCATTGTGGCTTTGATCTGCGTTTCCTCATGACTAGTGATGCTGGGCATCTTTTATATGCTTGGCCAATTGTACATCTTCTTTGGAGAAATATCTCTCAAGTCCTTTTCCTATTTTTTAAATTGGGTTGTCTTTTTATTGTTGAATTATGAGAGTTCTTTACATATTCTGGATACAAATCCCTTATCATTTGCAAATATTTTTCCCATTCTGTAGAGTTTTTCACTTTTTTAATAGAATCCTTTGAAACACAAAGGTTTATAATTTTGATGATGTCCAATTTATCTTTTTTATTGTTGCTGATGTGTTCAGTGTCATATCTAAGAAACTATTGCCTAATTCAAGGTTATAAAACTTACTTCTATGTTTTCTTCTAAGAATATTACAGTTTTTGCTCTTATATTTAGATTAGTCATCCATTTTGAATTTTTATGCATGGCCCAACATTGTGAGTTTGACCCTCCTTGTGGGTAAGGATTATGTTTAGTAACAATAGTAGTATTTATTGCATTTTATGCAAATACTACTATTACTACTGTGCCTACTGCATCTGTTTTCAAATATATTTCAGTTAAATGTATATTTGTTACATTTTGTACTGTATTAGGTCTTTTTTTTTTTTTTTTAGACAGAGTCTTGCTCTGTTGTCCCAGGTAGACTGCAGTAGCATCATTGTACCTCACTGCAGACTCAAACTCCTGGGCTCAAGCGATCCTCCTGCCTCAGCCTCCATAGTAGCTGGGACTACAGGCACGTGCCCAGTATGCCTGGCTAATTTTTCTGTTTTTAGTAGATAGGGGTCTCACTCTTGCTCAGACTGTTCTTGAACTCCTAACCTCAAGCAATCCTTCCACCTCAGCCTCCCAGAGTGCTAGGATAACAGGCATGAGCCACCGTGCCTAGCCCTGTATTATGTATTTATGTGCATATCATTTCTTCCCTTCTATAATAGATGGCAGAAAATGCATCCATTTTTCCACCCCTTGTCTCTTTTTTTAAGTTTTTATTATCTTGTTGGTCTACTGTCACATTACAGTTATCTGATTGAAATTTTTAATGTTTCATAATAGACTCAGAGGTGTAAATCATTTGAAAGCAGTATGTTCATGCTCTCTATGCACTCTATAGTACCAACCTGTATTATGTGATCCATATTCTCGTTTATAGCTACATACCTTGAATAACATTCTCAATGAACTTAGGGAAAACAGCAGCAAATTTCCGTGTTCTTTTTTTATATGTATATTAAACTGGTGATAGACTTGAAGGAAAAAATGAACAGAAATGGCAACAGCCTAGAGATGTGAGTATAGGCAATTATTAAAATAAAGTTTTGATAAGAGAATGAAGATAGCAAGAGTAATTTTCCAGATTCATATCCAGATGTGGTATGTACAACCATAGTTAAGTTTGCATCTTCACCTGGCCATTGTGATTTTCCAGCACCTGTTATCCATCAAGATCAAGAATGCTCTCAAAGTGGCCCTATGTAAAAGGCATGGAATATTTTCCTGTTCCCAACCTGCTTTCCCTGGAAACTTTTGTTCCTAAAAGAGGCTGGAGGAGAACTGGAACGGTCTACCCCACCTCCATCCCCCATGCCTGCAGCTGCAATCTGGAGCAACACTGTAGTCACACTAGGACTTTCCTATGAGCCAGATCGAAGCTCTGGAATGTGCTTTGCTAAGATGACAGCATGGAATAGAGTCATGGGAGACAGAGCACACAGCCTGGAGACTGTCTGCAGGGGCACTGGAGTGCAAGCACACAGTGCCACGTGCCTCCGTGGCTAAAGGGCAGAGGGATGAGATCAACTCTGACCCCTCTTGGGCTTCCTACTCCAGCAGAGCTGCTGCACCTTGCCACCCCTGTCCTCCCTGTTTGTCAAGGGGGACCTACTCTGCCCCATCTCCCAGCTGCTGCTAGATCCAGAGTACGGGGTGCAGCCAGCTGGCAGTCTTGGTAGGCTCACCCTTACTGTGCTGACTTCTTGGCTCCACAGCTCTCAATGGCTTGAGCCAGCTCAGCTCCACCTCCACAGGAAACCGGAGCAAGCAGACTCCAGACAATTCTGTGGCTGAATATCCTCCTTCTCGAGAGAGAGATGGTTATATATAAACAGGTATCCTTGTTTCATCCTGACCTGTTGGCTTGGCACTGGTATTATAAATGTTCTGAACCTTCATATTTATTTGCTTAGATACAAAAGAGAATGGCAGATATAAGGACATCTAGATAGGTGCTTGATTATAGAGTGAGACTAATGACCAGGTGTAAGTACCATTGCACTGGTACTTGTCAGTACCTTCAAAATAAGCTTGTACATGTTTTCTTTACTTCACTTCTCCCATTTAGCTGTAAATAAGCCTGCAGAGGTCAGGACTAGACTCATCTGGTTTTGATACAAGACCATGAATCAGTAGACACCCAACAAGCCTGTGCTGGTGGGACAAGCAGTGGCCAAGTGAGCAACTGAGGAGGTAGAGTAAGGTTATGGGCTCCCTTCTTTTCTCAGGACTAACCAGTCCTTGGAGTTGTGCTGCAAGTGCTGTCGTCTGTCCAGGGAGATCGACAAGGGGGCCAGTGAGGTAGGAATTGCCAGGAATACTCTGCTTAAGACAAAGATGAAATCTAGTCTGCTCCAGTCAGATCGAGAGCGAGACACTTGGAACTGCGTTCCCTGGAGAATGATTGGTCAATGTAAACAAGCAGGGAGCAGGGCAAGAAGGAGGTGGCAAGGGAGAGACAAGGGCAGCCTTGCAAGAATGCCTGTAAGGAAAATAAAGAATTCAATTGATAATGACTTGAGGATTTTAAAGCATTTATTGCAATTAATGTAGAACTAAGAAAGGTCAAGAAAAATTAAGCAACCACAGGCAGACGAAAAAAGTATTAAAATATAACATTGAACATTGGATGAAATTAAATTACCTGAGAAGGTAATTTAGGAAGGAACCTATAATTTAGAAGGAACCTATAATGTGAATTAAACAAAAAGGAGACCTGAGCCATGCAGGGGCAGCTGGCGGGAGAGACTCTTCAGGTGTCCAGGTGGCTGTGGGGCCTGGCGAATGCGTGCCCAGCCACCATTTCACTTCCCTTAAGAACGTGACCATCCTTCTTTTCTTTGGTGTGGAATCAAATGCAGGTTGTCAAAAGCTCCTGCAGGAGGGAAGAAGAAGAGAAGACCAGACTGTATTCACATGTTTGGGAGTGGGAAGAAGCAGACTGAAATAAACTTGAAAATCTCTTCAATGTCTACCACTCAAATAGACTTTTGGAAAACTTCAGAAGTAGCTTATTTGGCTTTGTGCGTTGAGTTTGCACACAGGTCAGTTATAAATGGAACAGTGGCTACCCAGGAACCCCACAGACATTGGATGGGGAGAAGCCGAGCATCTCTGATGGCCCAGCGCTATAGAAAAGTGGGAAACTGCAGTGGCAGCAAGGATACCAAGAACTCTTGTTGTCTTTAAAACTTTCGAATGTGATTAATTGCAGTTTTTGCTGTGCTCATAGATGCATCATCATCTCTCCAGAAAAGGCTAAAATGAGATTTCCTAAAATGGTATACTTTGCACAAGAGTTACTACATACTTGGGAGAAAGTGTCTGGTGTCTTTCATCATGGTGGACTATAAAAGCACTGTCTGGCATTTTACTTTTAAGCTTCAACTTCAAATTTCTTCCAGGTGCTTCCTAAAGAGGAATATCTGGTCTCTGTTCTATGGGTGGGTGGAAAGTTGGGGAGAGTATAGTCTGAGGAGCTGAGGTGCGGTGATTTGAAGCCACGTACCTGCGAGCGCTCTGACTGTCAGGTGTTTGCCTGTGTTTGGAGAGCCTGCTGTGCTAACATTCGGTAAACACAGCACTAAGTGTGCATGTTCCCATGCGTACATTCGTATATGTCCCTTTATGTATAGACTACCTTGAAGTTTACAAAGAGGCTATTTCCAGTCACTGCCTCCAAGGAGGAACTGGATGCTATGGGACAGGCTCCCAAAATGCCTGGTAGAACCACGCGAATTTTGTGTGTGTGCATGCATTACCTTTTGCTTGTTTTATGGAGATGAAATTAACATTAACTATTTTAAAGTGTGTAATTAAGTGGTAGTACATTCACAGTGTTGTGCAACCACCATTTAGTTCTAAAGCATTTTCATCATGCCAAAGGGAACCCAATGCCCACTGAGCAGTTTCTCCCTGTGAAACCCTTCCCCAGTTCATGGCAACCTCTAATCTGCTTTCTGTCTCTATATATTTGTCTATTCTGGATGTTTCATACAAATGGACTCATTCAACATGTGACTTTTTGTGTCTGGCATCTTTCTCTTAGAATAATGTTTTCAAGGTTCATCCATGTTGTAGCATGTACCAGTACTTCATTTCTTCTTATGGCTGAATAATATCCTATTGCATAGATACATCAAATTTTTTTTTTCCCTTCATCAGTTAATAGACATTTGTGTTGTTTCTACTTTTTGGCTGTTATGAATAATGCTGCTATGAACATCTGCATAGAAGGTTTTCTGTGGATGTCTGCTTTCATTTCTCTTGGATATATCCCCAGGAATACAATTGCTGGTCATATGCTAATTCTAGGTTTAACTTTTTGAGGAACCACCATACTGTTTTCCACAGTGGCTGTACCATTTTAAGTTTCTACCAACAATGTGCAAGAATTCGAATTTCTCCACATCCTTGCCAACACTTGCTACTTTCCTCCTCTCCTCTCCTCTCCTCCCCTCTCCTCTCCTCCCCTCCCCTCCTCTCCCCTCCCCATGGATGTCAAACAGTGTCTCATAGTGGCTTTGTTTCACATTTCCCTAATGAGTAACAATGTTGAGCTTCTTTTCACATGCTTGTTGTCCGTTTGTATATCTACTATGGTGAAATGTCTATTCAAGTCTTATTTGTAAATTGTGTTGTATTTTTATTGTTGAGTTTTAAGAGTTTTCTTATTGTGTATTCTGGATTCTAGACCCCTTATCAGATACATGATTTGCAAAAATTTCCTCCCATTCTGTAGGTTGTCTTTTTACTTTCTTGATAATGTCCTTTGATGCACAAACGTTTTAATTTTGATGACACTCAATTTATCTATTTTTTTTATTATGTTACTTTTGCTTTAGGTATCTTATCGTTGTCAAATGCAAGATCATGAAGATTTATCCCTGTGTTTTCGCTCAAGAGTTTTATACTTGTATCCTTATATATATACCTTATATTTAGGTATTTGGCACATTTTGAATTAATTTAGCTGGTCAGTGTTCATTGCAATTCCTTCTTTATTTTAGGATTGGTATATTCATTTCTGCAAAAATGACCATAGGTTTTTGATAGGGATTTGACTGAATCTGTACTTGACAGTATTGCCATCTTAATAATGTATTGTCTTTAAGTCCATGAAGACAGAATATCTCTCCATTTATTTAGATCTTCTTTAATTTTTTTCAGAAATGTTTGGAGTTTTCATTTTACAAGTCATATACCTGCTTAGATACATCTATTTCTCCTTTATTCTTTTGATGCTGTTATAAACCAATTGCTTTCTTAATGTTTTTCAGATTGTCCTTTGCTAATGTATAAAAAATATAACTGATTTTTGTATCCTGCAAATTTACTGAATTTGCTTATTAGCTGTAACAGATTTCTGTGGATTTTTTTTTCAGATTTTTTATGTATAAGATCGTGTCATCTGCAAGTAAAGACAGTTTTACTTCTTCTTTCCAATTTGTCCTCTGTTTCTTTTTCTTATCTAATTGTTCTAGTTAGAATTTTCAGTACAATGTTGAATGGAAGTAGCAGAAGTGGGGATCCTTGTCTTATTGCTGATCTTAGGAGGAAAGCTTTTTCTCTGTCACCATTGAGTATACTGTGAGCTGTGGACTTTTCATAAATGCTCTATACCACGTTGAGGAAGTTCCCTTCTTTTCCTACTTTGTTAAGTGTTTTGAACATGAAAGGGTGTTGGATTTTGTCAAATGCTTTTCCTGCTTAGCATAATCAAACTTTTAAAATATTACATACTGTATGGAACCAGGGAAGTTACTTACATATGATGATTCTTAGTAGAGAATGTGTTATAGCCAAATTGCTAAAAGTATTGCTTTGAGTCGTCAGGATATAGAACTAATTCTATTCTACTGATCCTTCTTTGCAGTAATATTCTTTGTAATGGGAATTTACAAACATATACTTATCATTGCTTTTCAATTAAATAATTTTAAATAAAATTTTTATTTTCATATAGTTTTAGAGTTATAGAAAAGTTGCAAAGATAATACAGAGTTCCCACATACCCCATACCCAGTTTCCCCTATTGCTTACCTCTTATGTTAGTATGACACATTCATCACAAGTAATTAAGCAATACTGACACAGTATTACTAACTGAAGTTCGTACTTTATTTAGATTTTCCCTAATGTACCTTTTCTGTTCCAGCATCCCATCACATTTAGTTGTCATGTCTTCTTAGGCTCCTCTAAACTTTCTTAGACACTTTTTGTTTTTTATTACCATGACAGTTTTGGGGATTACTGGATAGGTATTTTGTAGAATATCCCTTAATTTGTGCTTTTCTGATATTTAGATGGGTGTGGTTTTGGGAGAAGCAGCTCACAGAGGTAAAGTGCCACTTTTATCTCACCCTGTCCAGGGTGTGAGGTAGTGTTTGTCAGTTTTCTACACTGTGAAGTTACTTTTTAAAAAATTAACCTATTTTTAACTCCCATTACATAGCACCTGGGAGACAAAGCTGAAGTGTGACTATAACCTCCAGGGAAACACAGGAGAGTCTGCAGCAAGGGCATTTGTGACACAGACAAGATCAGAGAGATAACATACAAGCCAAACTTCCGACTGGCCTTTCGAGTCAATTATTATTCATGTTTGTTTCTGGAATGGGGATATAGGATTGGGGGCACTTCTTAGTCCTCAAACATAATTTTGTAGTGGGAAGAGCATTATTACAGCCATCAAAAACTCGATGTCTCCCTTTAGTCTCATCAAATGGAAATAATGAGGTCTGTCATGAGTTACCTGTCATTGCGAGGGTTAAGTAGCATCACATGTAAAAGATATCTTTCAATTACTAGACCTGTATGAACTGCTTACTGTGGCACATCACCCTGCAATGCAAAAAGTGGCATGTACAAGGGGGACAAAATATAGCTCTTGTCCTAAAATATCTGTATGAATAAAAGTCACCTCCATAATGAGTCATACCCTGGTCCAAAACAACACCCAAACTGTGTTACCATTTATTAAAACAGAAGGGGGTCATATACACCTATGTGTTTTGTATGCTTAAAATATCTCTGGAAGAATACACAAGAAGCAGGTAATTTTAATGGTCCCATGGGAGGAGAACTAGGCAGTTGGGGAATAGGAGGGAGAAGTTTGAATTTTGAACCATGTTAATGTATTAACCTATTTTAAAAGGCCTTTTGTAATGAATTATCTAAAACAGAGTCCAGGCCAGCTTTCAGGTTTGTTAGTGATTGGACCTCACTTTCTGATAATTTCACTCAGGCATGGAGTTGACCTCGTGCTCTAAGATAATAATTCTGCAATGAATTTCTGCATATTTCTTTTTAGGTAGTAGGATTACTCAGCTTTAACTAATTTGGGTTTTCATGTGTTTCTGGTTTTGGTTTAAATTTCTCTTAATAAAAGTGTTATACAATCATGGAATTTTAGCCTTAGATCAGCCCTTAAATACCAGTTACAAATTATTGATTTGCTGCTTGTGACACATTTGAACACCTCCAGTGGCTGACACAGTGCTCTGCTGTAGCCCATGTGCAGCTTGCACTCTCTCCTATTTTGAGCCTCAGTCTTTCTTCCTGGATCTTCTGCACTTCTCAGGGTCATGTAGAATCGATCTGTTTATTGTTTCTACATGACAGCCATGAATATGCATATTACACGTTGTGTACGTGGTTCTCAGCATAATCCTAATTGTTCTCCTAGCAGCAAAGCCTCTGACATTGCTAGTGAGCCATATCTTCTCTGTCTTTGTGCAGTCGATTTTTGGGGGACCCAAATGCAGTATTTTATCTCCATTAAATTTTATTTTGGCAAATTTAGCCCATGAACCCCTTCATTTCTTTAAATTCTGGTTCTGTCATCGAAAAATTATTTTATTCCTCCCAGTTTTTTTTAATCTAAAGATTTTTATTTAAGTACTCTTTGCTCAGGGTGTACCATGGAGTGGGCATCACGTGGTGCTGGGAGCATAGTCCGAAGGTGACTGTGAATGTGCATTGTGCTCAGGTGGGCCTGGTAGGCCCCAGACGGTGACCCTGCAACAGTTGTCCAGGAAGGCTGCTCACAGCTAGGATTAATTCAGTAACTGATGCCTTTTATGGGAGGAGGCAGGGAGTATAGTCACTCCACCAGAAGCAGTTTCTAATTCGCAAAGTGGTCCTTGCATTTCCTCTTGTTTCTTGGTCTGTCTTCCTGACCTATTGGCTCCAGGCCGGGCCTATGGTGCCTATGTCTGTGTTGCCCTCGTACATTCCCCAGGCCCAGCCCAGCACTGCGGACATGATAAGCACTCTACCTACAAATATTTGTTGACTGGGACTAGAGCAGATGGGTCCTCTCTTATAGTCTCTTTTCCCCTTTGAGCTGATGATGGTGATGGCCCAAACATAGAGAAATATGGGGAAGACTGAGTCCTGTGCCTGGCTCCCTGCAGTCCTGCCGTCCACAGGTTCAGATGGGCTGCAGCCCCCACCCAGCGGCACCTCCTGCCACTTCCCTGGCCACGCCTCTCCTTGTCCCCAGGTGGACTTGCCTTCTGCATGTCTGTGCCTCCCTCCATTCTCTCCAGCTGCAGGCCTCCCCAGCTGTGCAGCTGGGCCAGGGGCCGCCCTCGAGATGAGGTCCTTCCCTTTGACCACCTGTCTCACTCTTGGCTCCATGACTATGTGCAAGGGTTCTGAATCTGAGATCTCAGTGGTGAAGATAAATGCACAAAGGAAGGAGGGAAAGCAGGAAGGCAGGGCCAGCCCGTCATCCATCAGATAGTACTTAGGGCTTGGAATCAGAATAGCGTGAAGAAGAGGCTGACAATGGCAGGCGTTGGACAACAGTTCAAATAAGCTGTTGTCAGAACTTAGTGAGTCCTTGTGTGTAAACCTTGGGCAAATAGAGAATCATCATGCATGCACAGAAATAATAGCCATTCCCCTCCTGGGTGACAAGGGAACGTGGAGATGCTGTTGCTTACACATTCTTTCAAAGTCCTGATTTCACTATGACAAATCCCAAATCAGTGGAATTGAATGAAGTATTTTTACACAGTTGTGTGGCAGGATTATTGATTTAGTAGAAAGGGTCGGGGGATGGGTGTGGGAGATGATGGAGGAATGTAGAGCTGAAGCCTCCGTGGCGACAGAAGTGAGTTTGGCAAACTAGAACAGTCCCCTGGAGGCTTTGATGTGAGGGGTCAAAGTTTAGCATTAGTGAAGTAGGAAGTTATGGTAAGTTCCTAAGCAGACAGTGATGTGGAAAAACTATCATGATACTGTAATGTAGAAAGAACAGTTAGCTGGTAAGCAGGAATTCCATGTTTTCATTTGGACTGCGGTGTTTCCTGACTGTGTGACATTAGGCGTGTAACTCAGTTACCTCTCAACCTTTGTGTAACATCTGAAAAGTGAACAAGTCTTCATAGTGCTGTGCTTCATGTTCTTTTCTTCCGTGATTCTTTAATGTCTTTGAGAGCAATTCATTATTTGGTATTAGGTAGTTACAAAATAAGTTTAACCACCTACCCAGCACATGCATTCTGTTTCCCCCACCATGCTGCCTTTAAGGAGGAGTTATTAAAAGAAAAAACAAGGAAGAAGAAGGAAAGGAAGGGAGAGGGGAGGAAGGAAGAAAGTTTACACTGAAAATTAATCAGAGAATGATATGATACCGTGTCTGTACTGAAGGAGCCCACTACCGTTTTAGAAAGGCAGAGAGGATATATTCTCTCTCTCTCTCTCTCTCTTGCTCTTGCTCGCTCTCGCTCTTGCTCGCTCTCTCACTCTCTCTCACACACACACACACACACACACACACACACACGTGCACAGGCTGTGTTCTAACAGAATGCAAGCTGGAAAGTACTAGCAGGGTAAGGAATAAAAAAATCACAACAGCTCCCATGAGCTGGCAAGGAAGACACTTCGAAGGAGAAAGAGTTTGGCCAGGTTTTGAGAAGGACAAGTGAGATCTCTGTGTGAGGTTAGCATGCAATCATTCGGTTTTCTTTTGGTTGTGAGTTAAAATTCACCATTTAAACCGTTTTAAAGGGTACAATTCAGTGGGTTTTTGTATATTCACAGTGTTGTACAGCCATCACCACTGTGTGACTCCAGACCAGCTCCGTGGCCCCAGAATGGCACCATACTCACTAGCAGCTGCCCCTTCCCTCATGTGCTCTCTGTGTCTGTGGATTCACCTACTCTGGAAATTTCGTATCAGTGGAATCAGACAATATGTGGCCTTTGTGTCTGGGTCATTCGGGTTTTTAATATTTCTTTACACAAATTATCTTGACAGTGATAGAAAACATCAAATGAACGAGCTGGGCTTGTCACATAGTCTTTCGCTGCCTTGGCTGTCTCATCCCTAGATTATAGATTTTGGGCTACCTGATCTCTAAGGCCTGTTTTAATGTTTCATTCTCTCATCTCTGTTCATGCCCTTATCTTATTTGGTTGTGTCTGTCTCTCCCATGGTGACGTATCTTTGCGGGAAGGGACTGCGCCCTTGTTCTGCCTGTGTGTGCACACGTCTGTCTGCCCCAGCCTCTCAGGGGCATCTGGCACAGAGCCGTGTGAGTATAGGGCCTCCATAAACGTGTAGCAGGTAAATAAAAGGCGTGCTCAGTTCGAAGCTGAATGCCTAGACCACAACAGTGAGATTTGTAGCCCTAAAAGTTCAAATATGGAAGTCATTGTAAGATAAGACCAGGAAGGGTAAACTGAGATCACATTGCAGAGGGCTTTAGAGTTTACCTTATGGTCAAATTGTTGAGGCACTTGATTGGTTCTACTCGGTCTCAGTGGCGAGGCAGGAAGCGCAGTGAGAGCCTGAATGCCAGAGCAGGGAGGCACCGCAGGAGGAATGGAAAGCAAAAGAAGGGCTTCTTGAGTGAGGGAAAAACCATCTGGACTTGGCAGTGGTTTGGATTTGAGGAGTAAGGTAGAGAAAGGGGTCTAAAAATGGCTTTGAAGTTTTCACCCTCAATAACTTGGAAAATGACCTTGAGAAAACAGGGGCTGGGCAGAGGGTGTGGGAAAGGTTGGACTCGAAGTCAGAGACCCACAGCTTGGAGTAGCCGTGCAGCCCTGGGAAGGGCCCTGAGCCGCTGGCCTCCTGGCCGTTAGAGGTGCGGCCCTCAGAGGGCTGGTTAAAAGGGCCCAAGTCCGGTGGAAGGAGGCGACTGCCTGCTGAGTGGCCTGGCTGTGCCTTGGTGGGGTGCTGCAGGAGGTGGAAGCAGGGGCTGGAGTCCCAGGAGGTGGGGTGGCTCAAGTTAATGTGCCAGGCACTAAGGGTCAGCCCCACATGGATGAGGCAAAAACCTTTTTTTCCAGCAGAACAGCTAATTGAGTAACACTTTCAACCTATTGAGGAACATGAAAAAATGCCAGGTCAACTCCCTAAATTTTCAGTTGATGTTAAAGTAACCTCATACATTTTAAAAGCCTGGGTTAGGTAAAACCCATGATATCATGAAAAATCCAGACGCTGTCTTCATTTTATTCCTGGCCATGTTCACTTAGCCACATCTAACACACCATGGAGCAGAGAAAGTCATGAGTACCAGGAGACTCACATTCTTTTTGCCACCAGGCAGTGTGGCCTGTGGCAGACTAGCAGTCGCCTGCACCCTGGGCAGACCTGGGGGAAACCGTGAGGTGAAGACTGGAGGAGACTGCCACCGTGCCTTCCAGCACTAACGGTCTGGAGAGTTTTCGCCTGTAAAGAACCAAAATAATGGCTACGCCTGTAATCCTAGCACTCTGGGAGGCCGAGGCGGGCAGATTGTTTGAGCTCAGGAGTTCGAAACCAGCCTGAGCAAGAGCGAGACCCCGTCTCTACTAAAAATACAAAGAAATTAATCGGACAACTAAAAATACATAGAAAAAATTAGCCGGACTGGTGGCGCATGCCTGTAGTCCCAGCTACTCGGGAGGCTGAGGCAGAAGGATCACTTGAGCCCAGGAGTTTGAGGTTGCTGTGAGCTAGGCTGATGCCACGGCACTCACTCTAGCCCTGGCAACAGAGTGAGACTCTGTCTCAAAAAAAAAAACAAAAAAGAACCAAAATAATGATCATCTCTTTATCATAAGATTACTTCCTCTTGGAAAGTAAATCATTTAATAAATGATTTACTTTTACTTAAGAATTTTGAATATTTGATAAGGCATTAATTTATCTCAGATTTAGTGATACATTTTTGTAATAAAAACCAAAGTACTCTAAGTATGTGTATGTGTTTAAGAAATTGAACAGAGAAGGCAGAAGTTTCTCTGCCTTCTATTTGTTACAGAACTAAATCCAAGATCATCCGGAAGAATTGGCTTTGTGTACTGACCGATCATGTGATTCCTCCCCCCATGCACCCACGCCGGTGATCGGCGAGTCCCCTGCACACACTGTCCAGTAAACAACTTCAGAGAACCAGACCTGCCCGTTCATTCACTGAGGACATTTGGAAAGGGCTGTCTTTGTGCAGCCTGACGTCCTGGCCGGGGTGGAATGGAGAAGTTAGCATTTGTGTTTTCATTAGTTATTTTTATAGCAGCAAACCAGCTGGAGCTGGTTAACGTTAGCCTGGGCTGCCCGTTAGTGTGCAGGTCTCTTACGCAGGACGAAGGGCTTCTGATGAAAACAGATTTTGTTACTCATAATACCACTGACTGTGTTTACATGAGTTCACTCGTTCTGTCATGGGATGTGACTTAGAATGGCTCCGTTAAAGTACAGGAACTCTCTGGATACTATTCAGATCCATCCTTAAAAACAAACAAGAGATTAAAAAATATAGATAGCTTTCCCTCTGAAACCAGCCGTCCTTCCACAGAACCTGCTCTTCCTCGGTGATGCGCTAAGAAGGCTAGATTCTGGCTACCCAGCATGTATTCCCCTCAGTGTTTTAAAGATTTAGTGGAGAAAGTTGTTTTTCCTGCAGCCGCAGCAAGGAATCATCATCTTATAGGAGGTAGGGAGGAATTTACCCAACCGTTTCTGGCAAAGTTGAACGGAACTGTCGTTATTGCTGTAAGTTTCATGGGTAGAAACTCTGAAGGAAGGCCAGGCGCAATGGCTCACGCCTGCAATCCTAGCACTCTGGGAGGCCAAGGCAGAAGGATTGCTTGAGATCAGGAGTTTGAGAAACTCTGAAGGCAAAAATTAACATTTTAGGAATCATTAATTTAGGATAAATTAATACAGGTTGAGCATCCCTAATCCAAAAATCTGAAATCCAGACTACTCCAAAATCTGAAACTTTTTGAGCACCAACATGATGCCACATGGGTGTCTAAGATGTGACACCTTTGCTTTCTTGACGGGTCAATCAATATACACAACTTTGTTCCATGGCCAAAATTATTAAAAATAGTTTATAAAAATTACCTTCAGGCTATGTGAAGAAGGTGTATGAAACATAAATGAATTTTGTGTTTAGACTTGGACCTCATCTCTAAGATATCTCATGTATATGCACATATTCCAAAATCCCCCAAAATCTGAAATCTGAAATACTTCTGGTCCCAAGCATTTTGGATAAGGGATACTCAAAGTATATCTATCATGAATATACATATATTCATTTCTGTCTAGTGAAATGGAAATGAGAAATGAAAACCAGTTTGAATGGAGAATGTTCATTGGGTTTTTTTTGGGGGAATGCAACAACTTTATTGAAAGAAAAGTGCTTTTTTTTCATTGGTTTTTTATGTGGCTTGTTTTGAGATTAAAGGCTAAAGCAATTTAGCCAATATTCTGAAGTAGCCAAGACTCTTTAGGGCTCAGCTACTTCCTGGATCAGTCTCATTGGAAATTAGAAAATGTATCCTCCTTTTAAACATAATTCATTTGCAAAAATGAGTTTAGGCCTTTGAAAAGTGCTAAATGATTAAGTTATGAAGATAGAAGGGCTAAGATTCTTCCTTTAAGGGTTGCAGCAGCAGTTCGAGGAGATGCAGACATCTCTCGCAGTCTGGGTCACTTGAGGAAAAGTTTTATTTGATTCCCTGATGCTTTGTTTTCCCCCAGAATAGGTGATAATGGCATTAGGGATTTAGTAATAACATGTGTTGGGATGGTAGTAGGGACTCAACTGTCTTCCACCTCACAGAATTGGTTAGTAGATTAAGTGAGATTAACTAAGATGAGATGCCTGTTGCCCAGTAGTAGGTCTGGATTTTTATTTCTTTTTTTATTTCTATACACCAGGTGTTGGCAAGCACGTTATTTTAGACTTCACTGGCCATACCAGAGTCTTTTGCAAACACTCAACTCAGCTGTTGTAGTATGAAAGCAGCTGTAGACAATAATACCTAAATAGATGGGTGTGGCTGGGTGCCAATAAAACTTTATTTACAAAAACAGGCAGCAGGCAAAATTTGGCCCACAAGCTGGAGTTTGCCAACCTCTGATCTATCAAATAGGTAAATTTCATTATGTTTAGTATTTCCCTGGAACTTTCTTGAAAAGATAAAAGAATTTTCAGCTACCGTTTTACTACAATTCCAACTTTCCACACTGTGCATCAAAATAACACTTGAAAGTAGAAGTATGTGCTTATGTATTTTTTAATTACATGTAGAAAAACGTAAAATTACAGTGCTGAATGTATTAATATATTAATTTTCAGATAAAATAGCTCCTGTCACATGAGGTAAAATGATGTGACATTTTGAAATGTCTGGTTTTCTCTGCATATTTTGTGTCTTAAATATATTAAGTTACAAAATGATACAGGTAGCATATTAAATTTTTGAGCCAAGATAAAGTGAAAATTAAAACCTTTATACCAGAATTTATGATTCAGAAGTGAAAGAAGAAACACTGGGGAAAATAGCAGAGCCCCAGCAGAAGAACACGTAAATAGCCGGAAACGAGGGGCGAACGCAGCGTTTAATGTGAATTTTAAGGAAAGCAGTAAGGGGAGTGGGAAAGAATCTGGGATTCGTAATGCAAGGCTCTACATTCCAGTGCCAGCTCTGGTGGTGACACAGGTGTGACCTTGGCCGACTTATTCAGTCGCTCGGAGCTTTAGTTTCCTCAGTATTAAGCGGAGAGAATAATATACTTTACACATTGTTTTCTGGTATTAAAGAGAAGTGCTTTGCGAGCTTTAGGTTGCTATAAATATCCCTGGTGACTGTCCACATGACAGGTGTACTTCCCTTGGTCCAGGCAATCTGAGCTGCCTTCTGAGGAGAGTGGCCAACTTTTCCAGGGCAGAAGGACTTAGGAGGGCCTGTGGCTTCTCTTAGTTACTCGCACATTCGTCTTGGCTGTCATACCCAACCTTTACAGGTGTGTATGGGCTAAATGTTCTAAGGAAGAAGAAGTTACTAACTCCTGGCTCAGCAAATGTCACATAACCTGTAGCCCCTGTGCTCTTTGGGTGCACCTGGACAGCTGATCTGACTTGCCTGGTTCTTGTTCTCAGGGAATGTAGATGAAATCCATTTATTACACTCTGCTGACTCAAAACAGTACAAGAGCTTCCAGCACTGAGAGGAAGTCACAGTGCCGCTGTCACACTGAATCCAAGCCCTTCTTGAAGGGACTCTTACGGACTGTTAGAGTAAGAACTTATACCGGCAGCCGCAGGCACTCTGAGGGAAGAGGCAGGTAGGGGAAGGTATGGAGGACTCCGAAAGAGGGGGAGGTAGGGAGCCAGAGATGAGAGGCTGAGGCTCACCCTAGAGGGGGCGTTTCTGACACTCCCAAAGGTCCTGGAGGCACTAGATGGCAGAGGCAGGATGTGAGCCCCTTCTTTTTCCAAGTCTCTGCCCTGCCTCAGGCAGCCCTAGGGTGCCCTGACCCCGACAGGGGCAAATCTGGGCATCTGGACCAGGACCTGTGGCTGCCTGGAGGCCTTGTGACCACAGGGAGAAGAAAGATCACAGTTCTGGGTTCAAGACTTTGTGTTCTCTATGACCTAAGTTATAACGATAGATTTTTAAGGAAAATCTGTATTAGGGTCAATTTACAAACAGTTCTTGAAAATAAGAATTTAGGCTTTTGTTTACAATCACGTGGGTCTTACCTCCTGATGGTTACATATTTCATGCATTAGTTAATGAATTATAAAAACCACACAAATATTACTACATATTTTTAAACTAAAAAAGTAACACAGAAAAATACTGGATTCATGAATCATCACAATAAATATGTCAGGGAAAATGGTGAAAGAGGAAATTTATATCTCTGAAACAGATTAGATTTTATTTGGGACATATTAAGAAAGGAATGAAGAGTTGCTAAAGAATTCTTACATGACTCTTCAGAGTTCATGATTCACTAAAAATTCAGAGAATCAACATACAATTGTAAATTCAGAGGTAATAATAAACAATAACTAGTTTATTTTCTGGAAGGCCAGTGAAATACAGCTCTTTGATTGTTAATGAAATTTACTCTGTGACAAACTAAGTCTTTCTAGTGAGACCAGGGTCCAGAATTCTTAGTGCTTACCTTGGGATGATCGAGAAAACCGAGGGGCCAGTTATTCTATTGCCTTAGATTAGTCAGGTGTTGATAACCATGAGCAGTTACAATATTATTTTAAAGTTGGCCCTGTTGGATTTTAAGACATAGAACTGAATGTGCTGCCAGATATTTTTGCAGGACTCACAGATGTGAAAGAGAATTCTGCTCACATATCCCCTCCCCAGCACCAAAACAGAACATATTTTAAGTTAAACCCCTTGGAATGGACTATTTTTAGAGAAATGGCATGGGGAGGAGTGGATAGTTAGGAAATATGTTCTTCACAACCTTTTTTCATCACATACCATAAACAATATTTACATTTTAATTCAACTGTGACGTGCACTGTACTGTGACTGACGGCACTGAGAGCGAAATGCCAAGACGCGCTGCTGTCCCATCTTTTCAGACAAGCTGCAAAGTGTCGCCTACTCGGAAACTTGAGAGTTAGCACATGGTACCCAGGCACGGGCTAGGCTTGGCAAAACTCAAAATACAAGCAGCATTGCTCAACATCACACCCTTTCGCCGTGCTCACAGCCCATCTTGTGCATAAAATAATGTGACAGCTTGGTCCATTAGTATTTTGAGTGTAATTTTAAATGATAAAAGTCAGTGTAATTACACAGGTTTCAAAATTTGCAAATAATATAGAAGAATTATTCAAATTCTATTTCCCATATGATTATTTTGCATATTATCTCTAGTCTGTTTTATAATACTTATTTAAAGTTGAAATCATGAAACATTTTGTTCTTAGCCTAAAGAATGTCAGCAAACTATAATCATCTTTACTCCCACTGTATAACATTTCAATTTGACTATGTTATGAACTCAGGGGAAAAAGAAGGAGCTCAGTTGAATAATTATCATATTCTAAGTGCTTACTTTTGTCCCTTGTTTTATGTGTGTGTGTGTTTTTTTGTTTTTTGTTTTTTTTTTTTTTTGAGAAGCTAATGAAATAAAGCACACCAAAGACCCACACAAGACCTGGCCTTTTGGGCCACTCTGTGTAACAGTTCTGGAAAGGCCAGCCCCTCCAGGAGGTGGGTGTGAGTTCCCTGTTGCTCAGGAGGATCAGCTGAGGGCCTGAGGCTGGAGACTCCCAGGCTGAGCTGGAACTTGAAACCAAGTCTGTCTGACTCTGAGTTTAACACCAACAAGGGCACAAGGCAATTGGCCTTTGTAAATGTAGCAGCCATGTTATTTTACATTCTATGCTCAGTAGAACAGTGCCCACTTAGAACCACTGGTCACAGCATAAAAAGTTATTCCCAGTCATCAACTCTAATGGAACCCACACTTGTAGAGGTAATAGAAAAAATACAAGTAATATTTTCATTTGAGGCATGAGCAGTTCTCTCTCAGCTTCACTTGTAAAGAACCTAGCTGCCGGCCCAGCGTGGTGGTTCACACCTGTAATCCTAGCACTCTGGGAGGCTAAGGCAGGAGGATTACTTGAGGTCCGGAGTTCAAGACCATCTGTGCAAGAGCGAGACCCCGTCTCTACAAAAATTAGAAAAATTAGCCAGGCATGGTGGTGCACACCTGTAGTCTCAGCTACTTGGGAGGTTGAGAGAGGAGGATCGCTTGAGGCCAGGAGTTAGAGGTTGCAGTGAGCTGTGATGACACCACTACACTCTACCCAGGGCAACAAAGTGAGACACTGTCTCAGAAAAAAAAAAAAAAAGAACAACTCAGCTGTCAAAATAGGTGTCTGTAATCAGGAGTTAGGCAAATTAATACTACTAGCTTATTATTTCTTGATGTCTAAAAAACACTTTTAAACAAAAAGTCATTTGAGACGCCAATGAAAAAGAAATGTAAATGGAAGTGTTTCAATGTCACCTCTGGCTTTTGTTGGCTATGTGAGTAGCAAGGAAAGGACTAATGCTTCCCCTTAGGAAGGGGTTAATAGCAGACCAACAGGGCGGAGAAACCAGGAGGATATTCCTTTCTGTTGTTGTTATGCCTCAAGGCCCTGCCACCTGATGTGTACGGACACTGTAGAAAGATTTCTTTTTTTTAACACTTTCATACTCCACTTTTAATAGTGGATGGAACAACTTTCCAGAAGCTTTTAATACCAAAACCAAAAGTATCACAAGGAAAAGAACCCTACAGACTAATATTATTTGTGACTATAAACAAACAAACTATCCATAACAAAATACTATCTATCTAGCAATATATAAAAGGGCTTTTACACCATAACCAAGTGGAATTTATTCCAAGAATTCAAGGATGGTTTAGCATCTGAAAATCAATTCATATAATACATCATATGAATAAAATAAGAGACAAAATATATATGATCATCTCAATAGAAGGAGAAAAAGCATTTGACAAAATATTTCATCCTTTCACGTTTAAAAAGCACTTAGTGAACTAGAAGTAAACTTTTTGAAGCTAGCAAGGTTATCAAAAAAAGCATTCAGATTGGAAAAGAAGATTTATTTTTCCTTTTTAAGACTAGACATGAAAATTTAAAAAGCAGATATAATGATATAAAAAAGTAGATATCAAACGTGAAGTAAGGCAAGAAAAGTAAAAAAGGAAGGGAAAAGGATCACTTCTAGTCAGAAATAACTGTGTAGAACTACTATTCCTATGTGTAAGAGTGAAGTGTCAGCACTTAGAGCAAACCCAGAGGAGAGTGTAGCCTTGGGATTGGGTCTGTCCAGTTCTACCTCAGACGTGTGGACGCGTCCCCCAGCCCTTCCTGGGCAGTGTGTGGGAGTCACCCACACATGACTCTTGGAGGGACGTGATTGAGAAGGTCCCATCACTGCCCTTCCTGAGCCGTCATGTCCTGGGCAAAGGTCTCCATTAGTATTACAGATGTTTAAACTTGCTCTGCTGGCAATTCAAAGTTGTGATGGAAAGGCGCTGACTAGACAGGCGCTCTCTTTGAATCTCATAGTTTCTTGTGTTTTGTTGGTAGGGATATTTATGATAGAAACAATAGTAATTTTAGTTATTGTCCAACACAGAAGACCCCACAGGGATATTTCGATAACGAACGCTATGACTGTGTTTAGTAACATTTTTAATGTCATGTGTTGATTTGGTGGATTTTTCTTTTAATTTATCTTTTTTAATTGAAATTTTTATTGAGATAATTGTAGAGTCACACGTAGTTATAAGAAATAATACAGAGAGATCCCATGTATCCTTTACTCAGTTTCTTCTAATGGTAACATTTTGCACAACAATAGTACAATATCATAGCCAGTATACTTTAATGCAGTCTCATTCAGATTTTCACTTTTACTTGTACTCCTGTGTGTTTAGTTCTATGCAGTTTTATTACACATCTAGGTTCATGTATGCACCACTACAGTCAAGACACTGAACGGTTTCAATACCACAGAGATCCCCACTGTTGCCCTCTTAGAGCTACACACACTTCCCTCCTGCTCCCCTTCCTCCCAAAACAGGCCCCTACCTCAAGCCCACTAATGTTTTCTAATTTTCTTATTTCAAGAATGTTATGTAAGTGTTGTATAAATATGCAGGATGCACCTTTGGAGGTTGGCTTTTTTCACTCAGTGTCATTTCTTAGAGATTCATCCAGGTTGGTGCATGCCTCGATAGTCTGTTCCTTTTCACTGCTGAGTAGCGGGTGCTCCATGGTGTGGCTGGACCATGGTTTGTTTATCCATTCACCTGCTGAAGGACATCTGGGATGAATCCAGTTCTCGGCTATTATGAATAAAGTTGCTATAAATATTTGTGTACGGGTTTTTATAGGAACATAAGTTTTCATTTCTCTGGATAAATACCCAAGAGTCATGCAACTACCACGGCTAAACTAAAAGGTTTACTTTTATAAGAAACTGCCAAACCATTTTCCAGAGTGGCTGTGCCATTGTACAGTTCCAACAGCAGTGTATGAATAACCCATTTTCCCCATGTCTGTAACAGCATTTGGTGTTTCTAGTAGTTTTTATTTAACCATTCTGATTCGTGTATGTGTATTGATTTTAAAACTAAAAGTTTTAGGTTTTTAGTATTTTTTGCTTTTCCCACTTTGGAGCATATTTCATGAGGTACTTTAAAAAATCATCTAAGTTTATCTTTCTATAGATGCCATTGGACTATAAGCTTCATCAATATAAGAAGTTCATTTCGTTCAGGTTTGCATCCCTCGCTTAGAAAGCAGGGCCTGGGGCCAAGCAGACACTGAGTCAGCGTGGTGGGGACGGAGGGAGAGAGCTTTCACTGACTGCACTCCTGTCACCACCAGCTAATATTTGTCAGGCATATTCAAAGTACATGGCAGTATTATGGCTTGGAAAAAGCATAGTGAACTTAGTAAGTTAAAAAATAACCTCTAGTCTCGTCTAGATTCTTAGCTCAACCCTCGATACCACCTTAAAAACAATGAGAAAAGGCTGGGCACGCTGGCTCGTGCCTGTAATCCTAGCTCTCTGGGAGGCCGAGGCGGGCGGATTGTTTGAGCTCAGGAGTTCGAGACCAGCCTGAGCAAGAGCGAGACCACATCTCTACTAAAAAAATAGAAAGAAATGATCTGGACAACTAAAAATATATAGAAAAAACTAGCCGGGCATGGTGGCGCATGCCTGTAGTCCCAGCTACTCAGGAGGCTGAGGCAGAAGGATCACTTGAGCCCAGGAGTTTGAGGTTGCTGTGAGCTAGGATGACGCCACGGCACTCTAGCCTGGGCAAGAGAGTGAGACTCTGTCTCCAAAAAAAAAAAACAACAATGAAAAAAGAACTTTTCCAAGTACAAAAGTGGGAGAGGAAATGCTGCATGCCCTGACTCACTGTATTCCTCCAGAGGAAAACCTCCACTCGTTAGATATCCTGAAATTGTGAGGATGTTCATTAAAGCCACTGTTTCTCTTCGAGCATCAAGCCCTGGCCCGAGAGTTGGAGGACAGCCTGACCCCCTGGCCCAGGCCTGGCTGCAGGGGGAGCCCCTGCCCGCGGTGTCTGGGCAGGAAAGCGAGCACTCACTGAGAGTGTGGCCTCCACCTGGCCCGGAGACTGTGCTGACTTACCTTCCACAGAACACCCGCCAACAAGATGCCGCCTCTGCTTTCTGCGTGGCAGCCTGTTGCCCCCACAGAAACGAATGGCGATAAACAGCTGCAGGAAATCCTTCATCCATAGTGTCCAGTGAATCCCCTCTTACGTACCTGGCTATAAAGATTAATCACCTGGCCCTAGTAAAACATGTGTATGATCAAGTAACACTTTTCTTGAGAGTGAGGTCCTGTGTTACCAGTTAAAGGAACTGTGGAAGAACTATAACAAGCATTAAAAAACAAACTGCCTTAAGAAGAATGTATCTGGGCAAAGGCGACTCTGACCTCTGGGAGGGAGGGAAGCTGGCGTGCTCACCTGTTTTCCAGTGGGTGAAGATTGGGCAGACACACATGTTGGCTTTCTGTACAGCCTTGGGTAAGACAACGCACCCATGAAGGTAACTGTTTCCCTATATGTAGAGAAATTTAGCTACAGTAGCTTTCTAGTAATTAGTGAGTGCTATACAGGTATACCTCTTTTCATTGCGCTTCACTTTATTGCACTTTGCAGATACTGCACTTTTTAAAAATTGAAGGTTTGCAGCAACTCTGCATAGAGCAAGTCTATTAGCATCATTTTTCCAACAACATGTGCTCACCTCATGTCTCTGTGTCCCATTGTGGTAATTCTCATAATATTTCAAACTTTTTCATTGTTACTATATCTATTATGGTGATCAGTGATCATTGCTGTTACCATTGTAATTGCTTTGGGGCACCACAAACCATGCGTGTATGGGACAGTAAATCAAATCAATCACTGTCGTGTTCTGACTGCTCCACTGACCTGCCTCTCTTTCCCTCTCCTTGAGCCTCCCTATTCCCTGAGACACAACTATATTGAAATTAGAACAATTAATAACCCTGCATTGGCCTTTAAGTGTTCAAGTGAAAGGAAGAGTCACACATGTCTCATTTTAAATCAAAAGCTCTAAATGATTAAGCTTAGTGAGGAAGGCATGTTGAACACTGAAATTGGCTGAAAGCTATGCCTCTTGCACCAGTTAGCCAAGTTGTGAATGCAAAGGAAAAGTCCTTGAAGTGAATTAAAAGTGCTACTCCAGTGAGTGCAGGAATGATAAGAAATTGCAATAGCCTTATAGCTGGTATGGAGAAAGTTTTAGCGGTCTGGATAGAAGACCAAACCAGACACAGCATTGCTTAAGCCAAAGCCTAATCCAGAGCAAGGCCCTAACTCTCTTCAATTGTGTGAAGCTGAGGGAGGTGAGGAAGCTGCAGGAGTAAGGTCTGAAGCTAACCAGAGCTTGATTCATGAAGTTTAAGGAAAGAATCCATCTCTATAACATAAAAGTACAAGGTGAAGCAGCAAGTGCTAATGTAGAAGCTACAGCAAGTTATCCAGAAAATCTAGCTAAGAGAAGTGATGAAGGTGGCTACACCAAACAACAGATTTTCACTGTAAACAAAACAGCCTTCTGTTGGAAGAAGATGCCACATGGGACTTTCATAGCTAGGGAGGAGAAGTCAATGCCTGGAATTCAAAGGACAGGCTGACTCTCTTGTTAGGGGCTACGGCAGCTGGTGACGTTAAGTTGAAGCCAGTGCTCATTTACCATTCCCAAAATCCTAGGCCCTTAAGAATTATGCTAAATCTTCTCTGCCCGTGCTGTAGAAATGGAACAACAAAGCCAGGATGACAACACATCTGTTTATGGCATGGTTTATTGAATATTTGAAGCTCAGAAAAAAAGATTCCTTTCAAAATATTACTCCTTATAGACAATACACCTGGTCACCCAAGAGCTCTGATGGAGATGTACCAGAGATTTTCATGCCTGCTAATGCAACATCCATTCTGCTGCCCGTGGATATCAAGCAGTAATTTTGACTTTCAAGTCTTATTATTTGTTTCTTGCTGTGTTCCCCAGGCTGGAATGTAGTGCCTATTCACAGGCATGATTATAGTGCAATACAGCCTTGAACTCATAGGCTCAAGTGATCCTCCTGCCTCAGCTTCCCAAGTAGCTGGAACTACAGGCGCGTGTCACCATCCCTGGCCTCAAATCTTATTATTTAAGAAATACATTTCATAAGGCTACAGCTGCCATATATATTGTTTCCTCTAATGGATCTGGGCAAAGTAAACTGAAAACCTTCTAGAAAGGATTAGCCATTCTAGATGCATTAAGAACATTTGTGATTCATGGGAGGAGGTCAAACTATCATCATTAACAGGAGTTTGGAAGAAGTAGATTCCAGCCTCCATAAATGACTTTGAGGGGTTCAAGACTTCAGTGGAGAAAGTAACTGCGGATGTGGTGGAAATAGCAAGAGAACTAGAATTAGGAGCGGAGCCTGAAGACATGACTGAATTGCTACATTCTCATGATAAAACTTTAACAGACAAGAAATTTCTTCTTATGGAGAGCAAAGAAAGTGACTTCTTGAGATGGAAACTACTCGTGAAGATGCTGTGAACATCGTTGAAATGAGAACAAAGGATTTAGAATATTACATAAACTTAGTTAATAAAACAGCAGCAGGGTTTGAGAAGATTGACTACAATTTCCAAAGTTCTACTGTGGGTAGAATGCTATCTGACAACATCGCATGCTACAGAGAAGTCTTTTGTGAAATGAAGAGTCAATCAATTCAGACAGCAAGCTTCATTCTTCTGTAATTTTAAGAAGTTGCTGCAGCCACCCCAACCTTCACCAACCACCTCCCTGATCAGTCAGCAGCGTCAATATCAAGGCAAGACCTTCCACCAGCAAAAAGACTATGACTGACTGAAGGTTCAGAAGATAGTTAGCATTTTTTAGCAATAAAATATTTTTAACATATATATATTTATTTTTAATTATTATGGGTATACAATAGTTGTATATCTTTCTAGGGTACATGTGATGTTTTGTTACAGGCATACAATGTGAGTTAATCAAATCAGGATAATTGGGGTATCATCTCAGGCATTTAACATTTCTTTGTGTTAGGAACAATCCAATTCCACTCTTTTAGTTATTTTAAAGTGTACCCTAACTTATTGTTGTTTATAGTCACTTTGTTATGCTATCAAGCAATAAAATATTTTTAATTAAAGTATATACTTTGTTTTTTAGACATAATGCTATTGCACACATAAAACATTACAGTATAGTGTGAATGAAACTTTTGTATGCACTAGGAAACCATCTTTTTTTGTGATATTTGCTTTATTGCAGTGGTCTGAACCTGCAATATCTCTGAGGTGTGCCTGTACTAACAAATGAGATTGTCTAAAATTGTAGTAATTTGGAAACGTTTACTGTTAACAAAATAGTAACATAATCATGCTGGACATTAAAAATACTACCTCCTCCCAGGGTGTTGGTACCTAAAACCCAACAGAGGGCCTGAGCTAGAGGGTGATGGGTCTTGGAATTGACACAGACATTTATCATTGTCTATACAGACTGAAATAACAATATTTGACACAAATATATTCTCCTTTTGGAAAACATATAGATGTGATTTTTTTAAATTAACTAAGATCCATACCTTATTCATATTTCCTTAGTGTTTACTTAATGTTACCTAATTCTGCTCCGGAATCCCATCCATGATACCACATTACACTTAGTCCTCATGTCTCCTTAGGCTCCTCTTGGCTGTGACAGTTTTTTAGGCTTTTTTTTTAATGACCTTAAAAGTTTTAGAGAGTACCAGTCAGGTATTTTATAGAATCCCTTTAACTGGAATTTGTCTCATTCATTACACATGCTGAGACTGAAGTTATGTGTTCCTGGGGAAGACCACAGGGGTGCCATACAATTTTTATTGCATCATATCGAGTGTGCACACTATCAACATGGCTTATCACTGTAGATGTTGGCCATGTTCACTTGGCTGAGGTAGGTTTGTCACGTTTCTCCACTGTGAAGTTACTCTACTCTTTTCCCCCTTTCTATCCTGAAGACTTTGAAAGAAAGTCATTATGCACAGCCCAGACCCAAGAAACGGGGAGTTTCTGATCCCCCTCTGTGATGGTGGATTAATTATTTAGAATTCTTCTTCATGGGAGATTTGTCTCTTCTCCTCCACTTATCTGTTTATTCAATTATTTATATTACTATGGACCTATAAGTATTTATTTTATAGTTTGAGTTATAATCCAATACTGGTTTGTTTATTTTGTTGCTCGGATAGTTCTAGCGTTTGTCACTGGGAGCTCTTTCAGTTGCTGTCTGTATCCCTTTAACATACTCCCGTAATTGTGGGTGTTGTGTTTTAGTTTTGAGCACTTCCTTACTTTCTGGCACTAAAAAATGCTCCGGACTCATCTCATGTATTTCCCACCATAGTCCTAGAATCAGCCATTTCTCCAAAGAGCCCTGATTGCTTTTGTTGGAGAATGGTATTTGATACCACGAAATACAAGAAGATTAGGAAAACACAAGTTCATTTCAAAGCGTTATAGAATTGATACTAGCATTGACAATCATGGCCAGATAGAGGCTTTAGAAGTAGGAATGCTCTGTTTTGGACTGTTTGATATGTAACTCTTACCACTGGGAGAGTTTATCTACGATCCCAGGAAAAGGTCCTTTTCTCAAAACTGTTCTACAGGTAGAGCTTTCTTTAGTTGTTTACTCACTTACTCTGACCTGTCATTTGGATGCTTTTCCGTGTCGCTGGTGACCTGACTCTCTTGCTGTAGATGATGATTTTATCATTTACTGCAATCAGGAAGCGTTTCTGAAGGAGCTGGCATGAGGACTCCACTCTGTCAGCCTCTGTAACTCCCTGTGCCATTCCAGATCCCCGGGTGGGGCTCCCTCCTCCTTTATTTCCTGGGGGGGCACGGGGTCTTCATCACATGCCAGCATTATCTCATACTCTGAACCATGTCAGGGTATCATAAAAGGTCCCTATTCACAATAAGGCTCCTCTGGATGGTTTAGCCATTCTCTTTGTGAGTCTCTGGTGCCTAGATGCCATAGTTTCTATGATCTGTGATGATGGTATTGAAAGAATGTGCATTCTCAGACACATCTTAAAATATTGTTGGGCTAGATAGTAACTAGGTATTTTAACTACTGGTTATCAAATAATAAAGGCTTTCCTTTAGCATCAGAAATTCTTTTTTAATAAAAATTTGGCATCCTAGCTGAGTAGTGTTTTAATTGTGAGTGTCTTTGATGAAATTGTGCTAAGCAATAAATGAGAGATAAGGTGAAATCATCTGAGTATATTCTTGCTTTGCTATGTGTGTTGATCCCATATAAAAATGCTATAGTTCTTGACAGACTATAAATGATATTTTGTTGTAGATTTTTCTCATAATTCATAACAATGAACATATATTAAAAGACCTCAGTCCAACAAATTAATTAGGTCCCCACTCTCTAGGGATTTCTAAGCCAGATAAGTGAAATGGTTCATTCCTTATTTTACCTATTTCTCAAACAGATACATTATTGTTGTAAGAGTAGACACCAAATTGTTTGATTTGTTTATGATTTTGTCTTTTCCTTTTAGTGGTAGTTGTTGATTTATCTAGGGAAGAGTGTATAGAGTTCTTTTACCTTGTAACTCTAATTCTACATATTGAATATTTGTTGTAGAATATTTGATATGGGGTCTGCATATTCAACTACACACCGAATGTATCAGTCAGACTCAGTGACAAAGAAGTCTACTCTCTTCAACTTAAACAGAGATTTATTAAGGGATTTTAAATGGCTTATAGAATCATTGGAAAAACTGAAGAAACAGACTCTAGTTTGAACTTCTAAGCAACACTAAAGAGCTAGGCTGTCGTGGCAGCTGCTACCTCTTCTGCAGCCAGAGCCCTGGAGCCACAGCTAACAGCAGGGAGCTGTGTGAGCCTGAAGCTGTTGCTATGGCTTCCAGCTCTAGAACCACTCAGTGTAGGCTACAGGCTGAATCAATAAACCGGATGCCTCATTCCTGCCTTTTGACCCTGCAAGGCTATTGGTCAGACCCTGAGATCTTTGTTAATGTTATACTTGCTAGCAGAAGTAGCACAATCAGGCCCTCTGTTTCTGGTTCACAGGTCCTGAGTCACAAGGGCACCCGAGATGGGCAGAGTTTGCTACCAGCCTCTGGAGTTTAGGAAGGCCCATAGAAGGCGACTGGACTCTTTTATATCCACCAAAAGGGTTAGAAAGAACTCACTGAAAAGAGAGAAGTAAAAATGTATGAAAGAAGCAGAGGATAACTACAAAGTCCCACAGCCCTAAAATTTTATTTTAAAATGCCATTAGCTGTAGGATGTAAGATATGCAAAAATATGGTTTTGTCTTTTAACTTACTGTGCTATCTTTTTAAAGAATCCAAAGTCCAAAAATTTCTGTATACATTACTTAATAATAAATATTAAAACTATAAAATTTTATTCTATAGACTTCAACCTTTGAGCTATGACTTAAAAGGAAATTTTAATTAGTAGATGCTGAAAGTGGTTATGCCTCTTCAAGGTATACTTTAAATTTTTTCAAATAAGTAAATCTTAATGCAAATAGATATTGCAAACATTAAGAAATTAAATGAATGACTAATCAATTTTGACTTTTCTCTGTGCTACTTGCTACTCCAGTGCATGAACTTGTGTTATTTTTGAATATTTTTTTGTTTCTATGATGTAAAATTTGTCAGATTCATTTCTGCTTTATATCTGAAGCAAGATTCAATTTGACAAGTTTACTTGAGCACCTACTATAGAAGAGACATTTTTTAAAAAATATGATCATTGCAAATATGTGTTTAATGATAGTGGGATTATTAAATAGTAAGTTCTTAAAGTAATAATACTAAGGACTTAATAGTTCTTAGCTGGGCACCGTGGCATGTGCCTGTAGTCCCAGCTACTTGGAAGGCAGAGGCAAAAGGATGGCTTGAGCCCGGGAGCGCGAGGCTGCGGTGATCAGCCACTGAACTACAGCCTAGGTGACAAAGTGAGATCTCACCTCTTAAAATTTAAAAAAGTTCTTGAAACTTACAAGTAAAAGGTGTTGGTACAAAACCAAGCACAAGTGGGTGCCACATGAGGTTGGGAGCTGCTGTTTAGTATGCAGCCTCTAAGGCAATGAGGAGGAACCCTCAAGAGGGATGAACCAAACGAAGTGGGGAACTTGGCCACTGCCCGGTGTGGAAGCCCGGCTGGCTGTCACAGCTTTACCCAGCCAGGCACTTGTAAGAGCTGGGTGAGACAGCAACAAATTCCCTAAGTGGCTCGGTGGTGACCTGAAGTGGAGTACTTGCCAGCAGGTGGAGCAGAGGGGAGAAAACCAGCCCTTTGTCCTGCGGGGAGATAAAGGTGGCAGCAGGGATGGCACATCTGTGAGGAGCCACGGGGCCTAGCATGGTGCTCTGGGCTGAATGGACTCGGGGCAGTGCCGGAGGAGCGCTGGAGTGCAAGGATTCGAATTCATGGCCTTGGCCGAGGATGCCCTGAGGGCCGGCGCTGTGTGTGTGGAGCAGTGACTTGCTGGGGCAAGAACTTGACTTATTCTTGCTGTGTGAGTGAACCTGCGCCCCAAGGCTCAGCATTTACAGGTCAAGGCAGCCCCGCTGCTTTCTGTGGGACCCGTCATAAACAATGACTCTGACAGAGCAGTGTTGTGGTCACTAAGGAGAGAGGAAACTTTAGTAAAGGTTGAAAAAGCAGTTTTGAATTACATGAGTCTGTGCATAGAAAACTCAACAAAAATGCAATTTGGTAGAAGACAGGAACATGTACAAATAATGCAAATTTGCTTTGTTCAATTATTTAAACTTCTTGAGGTCATTCATCGTAGTTAGTGACACGTAGATGCTTTTTACTTGCAGTATTTAAACTCTAAGAACAGTGTCAGCAGAGGCTTAGGGTATGGTGTTCCCATTTCTGGAACCCGCGGGCTCCACCCTCAGTCTGTCCTGGAATCCACAGGCTCCACCCTCAGTCTGTGCTGGAACCATCCGGCTCCACCCTCAGTCTGTGCTGGAACCATCGGGCTCCACCCTCAGTCTGTGCTGGAACCATCGGGCTCCACCCTCAGTCTGTGCTGGAACCCGCGGGCTCCACCCTCAGTCTGCCCTGGCTGCTATGAGCAGAGTGTTGGTTTCTGGTCCTTAGCAGTGACTTCAGCTCACATCCAACTAAGCTTAGGCCCCACTCTGCCTCCCCAGCCACCCGTCGACTTGCCCGCCTGGCAAGGAGGGTTAGGTAGGACAGCCAAGCACAACATAAATCCAAATGGAAGCCAGCACTGGCCCTCTCCTCAACATCCTCAGTGCACCACCATCACCAGCGTGTTTCACACAGAACATTCTGTGGTGATGGGGTGATCGTGTTACCTTTGTTCAGTGAGTATTCACTACGCGTTAAAAAGTTATGACATGCCTCCTTCGTGTTCTGGGCTTAGGGATACAGAGCAATGCACCAAAGAGACAGGGGCTAGCTCTTGAGAAGTTTCCTTTCCAGTTGGGCAGATACAGGCAATAAAGTAAACAAGATAATTTTCAGTTGATTTGTAGCTATGTGACTTTGGGCAAATTATCTAACTATACGTCTTGCTTTTCTCATCTGTAAAATGGAGATAGGATGGTATTTCCTTATGTGACTGATATATTAATGAGAGGGCATTCACAGAGCACTTAGAACAGGGCCTGGCACATAGTAAACATTAAGTGCTCAAAACATTTGCGATTATTGTCAGAAACAATACTGTGCCATGTTATGGAGTAGCCTGGGTAGGAGTGTCGAGGTCCCCTTGGAACGAGTAGTAAGGGAAGCCTAGGAAGGAGACCTTTGAGTGAGGTCGGAAGGACAAAGTGGAGCCGCCATGAGAAGCTCCGCGAGACACGCTTTCCAGGCACAGGGGTCGACTGTTGCAAAGGAAGTGGTGGGTGTGGTGTGCTACGGAGCGGGGCCGGCACGTACCTGGGGCTCAGGGAGCCCAGGGGCCGTGACGGAAGGTGGGCGCACAGAGGAGGCAGGTGCCGGGAGTTCAGACTTTGTTCCAAGGATAGTGAGAAGCTGTCAAGGTTTTCAGCATGGAATCGATGTGATCCGACCTGTGCTTTGAAAAGATCACTCTGGCTGCCCCGGATCAATGGACTGTGGGAGTACAAGAGTGGGAACAGGAAACAAAGTAGGCCTTTCAGGAATCCAGACGGGTCAGACTGGTGACCGGGGCCAGAGCGCTAGTGGTGAAAAGGAGAAGGATTCGGGGTCTGCTTTAGAGATACGGTTCGTGGTACTTCCTAAAGATTGGATGTGGGATGACAGGAAGAGGGGGCTCAGGGACGACTGTGAGGTTGTCGTGTCGGTGGCGGTGGTGCTTGTCAAGGTGGAGGTGATGGGGGAGGTGTGGCGGCACGAGCCCAGAGGTCTGGTGATGGCCTCCCTGAGGTGGCGGTGCCCGTGAGACAGGTGAGGAAATGCATCCAATACAGGTGTGTGGCAGAGGAGAGAGGTCAGCACAGGAAGGCCGAGCACTGTGCCCAGCCGGGAGTTACCTTCCTCGTCCTTCACAGACACGGCCCAAGAGAGTGGGATTTAGCTACGGGAAACAGAAGTTAATGAAAGTCACTTTTTACAGTTAAAAAAAAAGGGTCTTCCCCCTTAATGTAATAAATAGGCAAATGGAACAGAGTCCCAAATAGACACAGAAATTTGGTAAATAATATATATATTTCAAATCAGTGAGGAAAGATGAACTATTTAATAAATGATATAAGGACAATAGCCATCTGGGAACAAAATTAAACTAGATCTATATACCTCTTATCATATACCAAGGTGAATTTCAAATGAATCAAAGATGTAAACATAAAAACTCAAAACCATTAAAGTTCTAGAAGAAATCATGAAAGAATTATCTTGAGGTGGAAGTTTATTCTAACTGTGACTCGACATCCATAAGTTACAAAAGAAAATAATAAATTCTATTAAACCTTCATGATAAATTCAAAAGTTCAAGGGCAAATTGGGAATATGTATTTGTAATTCATATGACAAAGAGCCACTGTCTCTAATACATGAAGTGCTCATAGAAGTTATTAATAATAAGGAAAAGACTGACAACCTCCGTATAAAAATGGGCAAAGGATATGAACACAGTTCATAGAAAAAAGAAACACGAAAAGATGTTCAATGTCTCGTAATAAAGAAATGCAAATTGAATAACATTATTATTTTTCACCTATCAATTTTGTAGAAATCCAGAATTTTAGTAACGTTTGTTTAGTGATGCTGAGAAGGAACACACACTCTCTCACTTCGGTGGAGGGAGAGTAAATTGTCACAACCCCAGAGAGAGACCTCGGTGTGTACATATACTAGTGTGTGTGTGTGTGTGTGTGTGTGTGTGTGTGTGTGTGTATGAATTTTAAACACATCAACTCTTTGACCCAGCACTTCTACTTCTTGGAATTTATCTTGCAGATATACTTATGTACATATGAAGTACAAAGTTGTTCTTTGCCCCATTCTGTGGGATAGCAAGAAGTGCAAATAGCCTAAAGGTTATCATCAGAGGATTCAGATTAAATTCTGGCATACGCATGTAGTAGAATACTGTGCAGCTGCAAAAAATAGTGAGTGAGCACTCTATGAACCAGTACAGAAAAACGTATGCTATTGGTTAAATAGAAAAAGCAAAGGAACGGAGAGGGTGCTTGGAATGTGCTATATTCCTTGTATATATGTGAACTCTGGAAGGATTATGTGATTATCCAAGCAGCAGTGATTATCTGTGATGGGCGGATGGGACCTGGAGAATGGAGGACAGGAGCCAGAGGGAGGGAAACTTTTCCCCATATAACTCTATACCCTTAAATTTTGAGTTATATATATTACTTATTCAGAAAAATTAAAAGACTTTATGCACAGTTATTGCTCTTGGGATTTTTAAACCTTATAACTCTTTTGAAAAGCAGTAAACGACACATAGCAATATACTACTTTTTGACCCAATATCCTTAGAAATTTCATTTGTAAGAAACAAACAAAAACTACATACAAACACTATTCCTCTTCATAGTAGCAATGCCTATAAGAATGGAAAAAAATAGGAGCAAGAAGCAATGTAAATGTCCAACATAGGGGAATTATGTAATTAATTATGACATACAATATGTTATAATATTGAGCCATTGTGTAATATAATTAAGAAGACCATGCTAAAAACGTTTATTTATTCAACAAATATATATTGTGTGCCTACTATGCGTCAAGCATTGTTCTGGGTGTTAGAGATACAGCAATAAGTAAGACCCCGCATAGCAAAAACAATTCTAGGCAATAAAAACAAAACGGGAGGTACCAATTTACCAGACTTCAAACTCTATTACAAAGCTGTAATATTAAAATCAGCTTGGTACTGGCACAAAAACAGAGCCACTGACCAGTGAAACAGAACTGAGAACCCAGATATAAAACCATCCTCATATAGCCACCTAATCTTTGACAAAGCAGACAAAAACATACACTGGGGGAAAGAATCCTTATTCAATAAATGGTGCTGGGAAAACTGGATAGCCACATGTAGAAGACTGAAGCAGGATCCACACCTTTCACCTCTCA